>NC_086101.1:115600964-115687795 GCF_963921235.1 Mobula hypostoma
CCTTGTCAGGATGCTGGGTGGCCTGGTGCAGAACCTGTTGATGCTGGTGTACCTCTCTCTTCACCCTCCCTGTTGGTAGAGGTTTAGAGTGTGCCATCGAGTAGCCTGGGCAGGCACACAGGAGCATTAGAACAGGAGCGGACAGCTTAGCCCATTCTGCCCGCTCCACATTCAAACCACACCGTGTTAACCATAGCAAAATGGCACAGACGCCAGAAATCTGAAACAAAATCAGCACGCATCCGCATCTTGGCAGGATGGGGAGAGGAACAAAGTTAGCATGCCAGATCAGTAACCTTTCATTGGAGCTGGCAAGTGAGAAAGTGGCTGATCTTACAGTTACAGAAAGGTTGGGGTGGGGTGAGAGTGGAGGAGGGTTGTTAGTGTCGGGCCAAGACCGAGATTATTGGCGTAATGTGTTCAGTTCTAGTCACTCATTACAGGAAGGATGTGGATACTATAGAGAGAGCGCAGAGGAGATTTACAAGGATGTTGTCTGGATTGGAGAGCATGCCTTATGAGAATAGGCCTTTTCTCCTTGGAGTGACGGAGGATGAGAGGTGACCTGATAGAGGTGTATAAGATGATGAGAGGCATTGATCATGTGGATAGTCAGAGGCTTTTTCCCAGGGCTGAAATAACTAACAGGAGGGGGCATAGTTTTAAGGTGCTTGAAAGTAGGTACAAGGGGGATACCAGGGGTAAGTTTTTAACACAGAGAGTGGTGGGTATGTGGAATGGGCTGCTGGCGATGGTGGTAGCCGTGGATACAATAGGGTTTTTTAAGAGATTCTTAAGTAGGTACATGGAGCTTAGAAAAATAAAGGGCCATGTGGTAGGGAAATTCTAAACAGTTTCTCGAGTAGGTTACATGGTCGGCACAACATTGTGGGCCAAAGGGCCTGTAACGCGCTGTAGATTTCTATGTTTCCATGTTAATGCATTTGTTTTCAGTGAGGGAGCTCCTGTGAGGGAGTTCCTGTTGAGGGAAAACCTATTGAGGGAGCACCTGTTGAGGTATCTCCTGTTGAAGGAACTCATCTTGAGGGAGTCCTGTTGAGGGATTCCTGTTGAGGAAGTCCTGCTGAAGGAGCACCCGTTGAGGGAATACCCGATGGGGGAGCACCCGTTGAGGGAGTACCCGATGAGGGAGCACCCGTTGAGGGGGCACCCATTGAGGGGCACCCGATGCTGGAGCTCCTGCTGAGGGAGAACCTACTGAGGGAAGACCTGTTGAGGGAGCACCTCTTTGAGTTATCTCCTGTTGAGGGAATCCCCGTTGAGGGAGTCCTGTAGAGGGTGAAGGTGATATTTTTTACTATAGCCAGTATGTGTGATATTATAATAAGTAAATATAAGAATATAACAATATTGAACACAGTTACCAGTTTTTGTTCATATGACAATAAACTCGACTGTCCTTGATACAGAGAACAAGATAGGAAGGGATTAGAGGGACTGGGTCTTTTCCTGTTGCCATGGTGCCAAGGACTGAATTTAGCAGGCCCTAAGAAGTAATCGGCCCACAATCAAAGCTATTGGACTTTAGTTACGACAGAGCTGATGTAATGAGAGTGTGTGCAGAGGTGTGCTGGAGGTTAATTTTATTTAGAATTCAGAGCGGGTGAGGATATTTCCTTCTTATCCTGGCGCCACAGGACTACAATACAGAGGAAACAACCGATAAAAGCCAATGCTCATAACCTTTCACCCTCAGGGAAGAAAAATAAAAATAAGCTGATTGCCATTTCCTGATACATCTTTCTGTAATGAATACTGCAATCACTCGGGCTTGAAAGACAAACTGGGTCAGTGTCTGAATCACCCCAGTGAATTGTTGACGCTTTTCCTTTCAAAGCCACTGATTGCCTTGTTGTGCAGTAGCTGAGACGCCATTAGACCAGACATGCCACTAACCCAAGGCAAGGGATCCCTTCAAGACCTCAGAGTCTCAGAAAGTGGGGATTTGAGTGAGGCGAGGTGGATGCAAACATCTTCCTTCATGCACTGGGTGCTAAACAGGCTCAGGACTCACACCGCCAGTTATTACCCCTCAACCATCAGGCTCTTGACCAGATGGGTAACTTCACTCAGCTTCATTTGCCCAATCACTGAACTGTTCCCACAACCCATGGACTCCCTTTCAAGGACAATTCATCTCACGCTCTTGATATTTATTCATCATTATTATTTCTCTCTTTTCTTTCTTTTTGAATTTGCATGGTTTGTTGTCTTTTGCACACTAGTTGGTGCGGTCTTCCATTGACTCTTGTCTTGCCTTGCCTTGTCCATACTGCACCAATTGTTGCCACTGGGCTATAAACGTGCAGGAGCACTGTGTGGTTAAGTGTCTTGCTCAAGAACACAACACGCTGCCTCAGCTGAGGCTCGAACTCTCGACCTTCCGATCACTAGTCCAACGCCTTAACCACTTGGCCACGCGCCAACACTCTATTACAGTTATTGGATTTATTGAGTATGCCCGCAAGAAAATGAATCTCAGGATGGTATAAGGTGATATATATGTACTTTGATAATAAATGTACTTTGAACTTCAGTCCAATCCAATCTGAACTCTAGCACAAAGCTAGGGTGCATTGGTTTAGAGGGAGAGGGGAAAGATTTGAAAGGGACCTGAGAGATAACATTTACACGCAGAGGGTGATGAGCCAATGGAACAAGAAGCCAGAGGAAGCGATTGAGACAGGTACAATAGTCTGGTGTAGATAGGTACAGTACTATGCAAAAGAGTTAGGCACTTATATATAGACAGAACTGTGCAAAAGTATTAGGCTCCCATAGATAGACTGTATTGTGCAAAAGTCTTGGGTGTATATATAGACAGTACTGTGTAAAAGTCTTAGACACATATACATATATAGCTGGAGTGTCTACGACTTTTGCACAGTACGGTAGTAATTTTAGGAAGAACAAAAACCTGCAGATTCACACTCAGAGATTCAGAAACAGTTTCCTCTCTGCCATCCGATTCCTAAAGGGATATTGAACCCATGAACACTGCCTCATTTTTAAAATTATTTTCTGTGTTTACACTATTTTTAATTTAACAACGTAATATACATATATGTACTTACTGTCTTTGATTTACTTATTATTTTTCCTATATTTATCATGTATTACATTGTACTGCTGCCGCTGAGTTAATAAATTTTACAAGTGCCGGTGGTATTAAACCTGATTCTGATATAAGGGAAAAACAATAAGAGGATGCAGAACAGAGTGTTACAGTTACAGAGAGAGTGCAGTGCAGGCAGACAGTGAGGTACAAGGACCACGATGAGGGACATTGTGAGGTCAAGAGTCCATCTTATCATTCTAGGGGACCGTTCTTATAACAGCGGGGTGGAAGCTGTCCCTGAGGCTGGTGATATGTACTTTCAGGCCTTTGTATCTTCTGCCCGATGGGAGGGGGAGAAGAGAGGATGTCCGGGTGGATGCTGGATTTAGAACATAGAACATTGAAGAGTACAGCGTGCCGACCCAGCTAAAAAGCAAAGGAACCTCCTATCTTCTTCTCCAGCCCTTGGGAACTTCCCAACCCACCTGGCTTCACCTATCACCTTCCAGCTATTCTGCTCAAAGAAGTGGTGCCCATCACTAAGGACCCCCATCACCCAGGTCACGGCTTGATCTGATTGTTACCATCAGGAAGGAGGTACAGGAGCCTGAAGGCACACACTCAGTGATTCAGGAACAGCTTCTTCCCCTCTGCCATCTGATTTCTGAATGGGCACTAAACCCATGAACACTACCTCACTAGTTTTATTTCTATTTTGCACTACTTAGTTAATTTAACTACTGTATATACTTACTGTAATTCACATTTTTCCTCTTTACTGTTATGTAAGGCATTGGACTGTTGCTGCAAAGACAACAAATTTCATAACATATGCGACGATATTAAACCTGGTTCTGATTCCTTCCTGCTCCAGTCTCCAGCACCTGCGGTTTCTTGTGTCTCCAAGCACCCTAATGTGTTGGAGGAGTTTCAGAGAAGGATTTCTGGACTGATACCTGGAACAGCTGGTCACAAAAGTGAGCAGGGACTTGACTGAAATATACTGTAAATCGTGAGAGATCTCAACAGGGTGGTTGTGGCCGGGGTATTATATGGCCGTGAGTCTTTGGAAACCTGGAAGTTCAAGTTTAATTGTCATTCGACTATACATGAATACAGCCAAATGAAACGGCATTTTTCTGGGACCCAGGTACAAAACCCAGTAACAACAGTCATACACAGCACAAGGGGAATATATATGGTGGTTGTCCATAGTGTCTGACGATGACAGGAGAGTTTTTAAAGTGGAAAAGCCGAGGTACTGGGGCCATTCCACTCTCTTGACTTCAGAAGTCTGGGTTCAGTGATATGAACAAGCGTCACAAACTGGGGTCTTCCTTGGTTGCAGTGGGTGACCATGATGGCTCTGTCCCTTGTCATGCCCTTCGCTCTCCACGGAGCATTGCAGAACCACCTTCCTGGCCGTTGGATCTCACTGTAGATCTCATCCATCCAGTCCGCCAGAGCTGATTTCACATGCAAGGACAGGCGTGTCCACATCTCACTCTGGTATGAGACCGCCAGCTACCCGCACCTGGCTTAGCCCGCCTGGTGCAACGGTGAGAGCTGAGTGTCCGGTGGGGACCGAAGATGAGTGAGTTGCCCCAGAATGGACACAACAACCCCCTTCACCAGAGGTGCTACCCTTCCCTGGACATCCCATGCATATAATATAGTAGTAAACATAACGTCACACAAATATATATATATGTAGCCCCAGTCCTCGAGTGACATGTCCTGTAAAAATAGGCCTTCAGCAGTCTGCAGACGAATGCACGCATACCCGCACGCTATCCAGCTTGTCTTCCACCAGCCGAACACTAGAGGGCAGCACCGATGAATGGGGCCAGTCCCCAACCCAGCATGGACACCATGCCTCACCGCCTCGGGTGACTCTCCTGCTAGTCAGAAGCAGGCGCGCCCACGGCACGAGGCCAGTCTGCTTTGCAACCGAGCTCCCCCCACCGTCAGACTTTACAATAAACCAATGAACTGGACTTGCAGTGTTCTGCATTACAAAATGAATATTTTCAGGAGTTTGGTTTGAGACAGGCAAGGGCTGAAGAGGTACTGGGGGCGAGGTGCGAACGAGCCATCCGAGCTGCCATCAGATCAGCCCTGATCTCGTTAAAGGGCTGAGGGGCAGAGTGACCTCTTCCTGCACAACGTCTATATATTTATACAGATAACCAGAGATAATACTTGGAGAAAAAATTATAAGGGAGGGTGGAAGTAGAGATAGGGGAAGTGGGAAAAAAGAGAGAGAAGATAGGGCTGGAGAAAAAGAGAGAAAGGGGGAGTGAGAAAGAGAAGGCAGGGCTAGAGAAAAGGAGAGAGGAGAGAAAGAAGAGGAGAGGGAGATTGGGGGAGAGAGAGAGAGAGGACTGAGAAAGAAATCGAGATTGTGTTGAGAGAGAGAGACAGGGAGAGTAAGGGTGAGAATGAGTGTGAGAGAGAGGGGGACTGAGAGAGAGCTTTGAAAAAGGAGTAAGGCCAGAGAGGGAGAAGAAGGATGGGAGAGGGTGGAGAGGAGGAAGGGAGGGAAGGTTTCAGAGTAAGAGCATATTGGTATCGGAAATAGACTGCATTTGGATCTGATGTCCATCTTTAAATCTGAACAGTTTCCATGCAAATGGCTTTTTCTCATACCCCACCATGACCCTATTTCTCCCCTCCATAGCTTCTACTCCCCCCCCCCACCGGCCTGAGACCCCTGCCCACCACCCACCCTGCCGATCTCCGTCCGTCCTCTCACTGGTCCTCCCGTTTCCTTGTGTCCCAGGAGGACCAGGCATTTTTTTCTGCTGGCTTTCTGCCATGGGTCTGTACTGAATGGGATGAGCGTATCGCCAGTGAGATCACACGGCAGAACCAGCCACACACAGATCTATTTGTCTTGGCCGGGCAACCCAAGCAGACAATCACTGCTTCCAACATCTGAATCAGCCTGAGAACTGCTGGCTGCTTCCTCACTCTCATTGTGTGCGGCTGACATTTCCCTCACCCGAGTTATCACCTCTCATTATTTATAGCCGTGACCCTCACCTTCCACAGCAGGCACTTAACTCGAGACAACACAGCGGCGCAGTGGGTAGGAACACCAGAGACGTGGGTTCAGTCTGACCTCCTGCACTGAGTGTGTGTATGTGTGTTTGTGTATGCATGTATGTTTGTGCATGTGTGTTTTTGTGTGTGTATGTGTGTGCACACGTGTTTGTGTGTGTGATGTGTGTTTGTGTATGTGTGTGCACGTGTGTTTCTGTATGTGTGTGCACATGTGTTTGTGTGAGTGTGTACTGGTCTTTGTGCGTATATGTGTGCACATGTGTTTGTGTGAGTGTGAAGTTTGCTCATTCTCTCTGTGACCGTGAGGATCGGTTTCCTTCAACTCCACCAACAAGGTTGATTAATTGTCAATTATACATTGTAAATTGTGTGTGTACGGGTGGTGGGGTGGAGATACTGTACATCTCCAGCAAAGGAGGTGTAAGCTGCTCTTCCCTTCCGCTAGCCTGCAGGTCACCCTGGGGCAAGGTGTAGCACCTGCTTAGCCCCTCTCGATCAGGGTCATGTGAAACCATGGGAGCAGGTGGTGGATGGTCGTATGAGCAGCCGGTACAAATCACAAATCCTGGTTGTGTGACCACTGACACCAGGCAGACAATCTCTGAAGAGTATTGCTAGTGGCTGGGGTCACCCATCTTGTAAAGACACTGCCCAGAAGAAGCCAATGGCAAACCACTTCTTTAGAAAAATTTGCCAAGAACAATCACGGTCATGGAGAGACCCTGATACCATGATCACCTATGGTACGTAACGAATGAAGCGTGTGTGTGTGTGTGGTGAGGGGTGGAATCTAGCAGGAGTCAATAGGACACAGTAAGTACTGCTGATGCTGGAAATTCAGAGCAATACACACAAACTGCTGCAGAAGCTCAGCCAGTCAGACAGTATCTATGAATGGGAATACACAGTCAATGTTTCAGGCCGAGTCCCTTCACGAAACGTCGACTGTTTATTCCCATCTATAGATGCCGTGACCCGCTGAGCTCCTCTGGCACATTGGGAGCCAATAGGAATGCAGGGAGAAGAAACTGGCATGGATATAGATGCATGGTTGGTGGTCAGCCCAAGCTCTGTGGGTCACAGGCTCTGTTTCCATTCTGTAATCTCTATAAGGCTGCATGCCTGCAGTAATCCCACTGGACTGACACCAGATTCCCTTTTCAGAACTAGTTTTGATGCACACTCCCTGTCCTCGTTAATTGACGGCTTCCTCTATTATCCACACTGAAACGTCCCAACTCTGTTTCCGGGATGCAGCCTAATTGTTTTATCAGTGACCACAATGATATTGCACGATTTTCCCTATTCACAGGCAACAGTTTCAAATGATAACACGGTCATCTCAGCCCAGGAATTTAAACAATCTTCCTCAAAAGATAATTGCCAGTTCAACTTTTTTAAAACTATGCTCCTAAAGTGCCAAATTCAATACTTAAAACTCTAAGGGACACAGACTCAGCTGACACTTTTAAACCCCAGCTCAAACCGATTTCTTTAACCTTATTTTTAACTAACATCTTTTTGTCTTCTATTTTTATTATCCTTATTTTATTTTCATGTTTGTACTTGTATCCCATTGTGAAACACTTTGAACTACATTGTCTGTGCACAATAGTTATTAATATTGTATTTTTATATTTTCTCAGCCCAAGTTGGTAAAAACTGAGGTACTGGCATAGCTAAGTACATTGATTTCTCAGTTACTAGAAACTTCTCATAAAGCCATAAGTCCATAAGATATAGAAGCAGAATTAGGCCATATGGCCCGTCGAGTCTGCTCCACCATTTCATCATGGCTGATTCATTTCCCTCTCAGACCCAATCTCTTGCCTTCTCCCCATAATCTTTGACACCCTGACTAATCAAGAATCTATCAACCTCTGCCTTAAATATACCCAATGACTTGACCTCCACAGCCACCTGTGGTAACAAATTCCACAGATTCACCACCCTCCGGCTAAAGAAATTCCTCCTCATCTCCGTTCTAAATGGACACCCTCCAATCTGAGACTGTGTTGTTTGGAGCTTTCAGACTATTCTAGTGGTGTTTAACATTGTGGCTTTCTGGAGATTTACATTAATATTGCTGTGTAGGCCTATTGTGTAGTAACTGAGATGATACCAGTTATAGATATTACTTTCGGGACAATGTATACCCTGTTCAGGTTCCATAGTCTTTCAATTTCCACTTCTAATTATTTATATATATATATGATATGATTATGAGGACACGCAGTCCCCTTTTATTGTCATTTAGTAATACATGCATTAAGAAATGATAAAATGTTTTTCAAGAATGATATCACGAAAACACATGACAAACCGACTTAAAAACTAACAAAAACCATGTAATTATAACATATAGTTACACCAGTGCAAAGCAATACCGTAATTTGATAAAGAACAGTCCATGGCACGGTAAAAGTCTCAAAGTCTCTCGAAAGTCCCATATCTCACGCAGACGGTGAACCTCCAGCACCACCAACTTGCCTATGCAGCATCCTGGAAGCATCCGACCACAGTCCGACTCCGAGTCCGTCTGAAAACTCCGAGCCTCCGACCAGCTCTTCAACACCGAGCACCGAGCACCATCTCTGCCGAGCGCTTCAACCCCAGCCCCGGGAATACGCAAGGCCGAGGATTTGGGGCCTTCGTCTCCGGAGATTCTCAATCGCACAGTAGCAGCAGCAGCGAAGCAGGCATTTCAGAAGTTACTGCAGATGTTCCTCTGCGCTTCTCACGGCTGTCTCCATCAAATCCAGATTGTGCACGGCCCCTAGTTAACACATATTGATATCAATTCAGAACGGCCGCATGCGCTGCATCACGCCGCCATCTTCTCCTCCCTCCCAGAGCATTTCCAGCATTTTTCTGGTGATTTTCACTTATCAATCTCTCTATGTTTGGAAGGGCTATATCTAGTAAGTTGTTCTTGCTTGTTTATCCTACTTTATTGTATCCAGATTGCTCCCGCTACCTATTAAATGCTCCAATGGCATGCGTCTCAAATAGCCTCTGACAACCAAATTAAGCTCTGCCCTTCACGTTTAGCTTAGCTTCTAAGCCCGGCAGAACCATTCCTACTGACAGGAGAAGGAGCAAAGGTGGGTTACTGGCACCTTAAAACCAGTGGATTTGGGCAGATGGGGCTCATCAGCCGTGGTTGGCAGTTCATCTAGGAGAAGGAAAACTCTGATCTCAAATCTCCACTGCCTTGCAGCTCTACCCACTCATGGGGAAGGCTTCATGAGCAAAGCCCGAGGGAAATGTCCAGAGCTGAAATCCTTAAACCAGTCCTACGTTGAGTTCAATGCTGACTGGCAACTCCTGCAACATTTCTGGTCCCAAACTGTATTGGTCTCTGCTGTTCCTTTGGGTTCATCAGGTGCGTGGAGAGGGGGAGCTTGTTACATAGGCAACAGCTTGCTCTCCATATCTTACTGTCCAGGCTTGGGTATCCAGACAGCCAGGATGCAACATTCATAGTTGACCCTGACCTACGGAGGCCTACTATTTGAAATGATGGATTGGTTGTAATATAACTTGTGGAACTCTGACTCTAAAGTATGGTGTGTATTATGAGTTTGTATTTTAAAGCAGTATTTTGGTGAATGATACTCGCCACTTGATGTGCCTGTGTCAGTAATCAGATTAAGTTAAACTGCTACAGGATCCTGTAATGTGTTGGATTGTTTCCGGTTTCTCTTGGCATTTTTTGCACTTGGTCTTTTATTATCTATTTCCAGGGACTCCGGGGCATGGACATTGCCCCAGAAGAGGGTCAGGTCTTCAGTCCGGGCAAAACCCTAGACTGCCAGCTGCCTGGACCCGTGAATGGCCAGCTTTGCCAGTCCTGGGAGATCTCCCAAGTGTCCTACCCACCCTTCCGCACCGGGTGACCAAAGATCATGAGTATTGGGTCCACAAAGGGAAGTCATTTTGCAGTGCTCACTCTGGCTGGCTTCCTGTAACTGGTGATGTTTGGCAGCGACCTGTACTGGGATGACATACACAAGATAATGGAGGATCTCAGCAGGTCAGGCAGGATCTATAGAGGGGAATAAACAGTCAATGAGGACCATGAGGGCCTGTGTGCTCAGTGGCCCGGACAGCCTATGTGGGCTGGAGGCAGGGCTTTACGCTTTGCTTCTTGGTAGGCTCGCCCATGTCAGACAGGTCAAAGGGTACAGTCCAGACTAAAAGTGGTCCACCAGTCCTCCAGGTTCAGCTCAGGGCCAACAACCCTGACTGGTCAAACAAAATTCTAACAGGAACAGCAGTGAAACAAGTGGCGTAACAAGCAGTAGGTAGGATTCAAGCCAAGGCCCTTCATTGGGATATCTTGGCCTGAAATGTCAACTCTTCATTCCCCTCCATAGATGCTGCCAGAAAACAGGCCATCATTGCTCCATCTGTCACACTGCACACTGGCCACCAGGGGGAGCAGAGATGACAAGACCAATCCCTTCCTGCTCACCTGCTTATTATTAGTTCATGGTTATCACATGTACCTTGTTTGGAGCCCGATAGAAATTCCTCATCCCTCATTTCATTGCTTGGTCCTTTGTAGGTGAAGCTTTGCCTTCTCCAGTTTCTGAAACTCTAGTTAATTTTTTTTTGGATTTTGACTTTGCCTGTTTTTTGGAGCTTATACCTGTACCTTGCCTAGTAAGGAATCCAGTGAGGCCTTGTTGGACTTTTTCCCCCTAATTTTGTGTGACTTTTCTCTGCAATTGGATTCATCACTATTTGGTGTGAGAAAAGTTACTTTGTCAGCTATGACATCTGTACTATGTTTGTTCAGTGTGAACTCCTGGCTGTGTGTGTCACTCTCTCACTACAGCTCCTTTTTAAATGCTGCCTGGACATAACTTCATGGGTAATTGAAGAAGATAACTTAAGGCTGCACATAACTTAGAATGTGATTCACCCCACCATGTAGTTACAATCAGATTACAAAACAAACAGAGGAATTTACCTTAAATACAGTATACAAACAATATATACACATTTGACACTTTGGGCTGAGATGGCGACTGTTTACTTTCCCACAGATGCTGCCTGAGCTGCTGAGTTCTTCCAGCACTGTGTGTGTGTGTTGCTTTGGATTTCCAGAATCAGCAGACCTTCTTACATTTAACATACATGCATTTATAAATCCCCATTACTAAAGAAATGGAACATTCTGCTGTATATCACAGTAAGGGGTACCGTAAAGCCAACCCGAATATGTCAGCGTGGTTTAGGACCCACTATGAGACTACACCAGGGAAGATGTTAAAGTGCGTGCACTCAGCACAAGGACAAGGTGATACTTCTGTGTGTAATTGTGCGCGTGTAAGGATTGTGTTTACCAAGTCCCTCCATCACAGTGTCTAACACAGCAGGTACAATATAAATGCATGCTGTAGTGATGTGTGGAACTGTGGGGTAACGGGGTAAGGTTTGACAGGTCAGAATCAACTTCATCATCACCGACGTATGTCATGAAACTTGTTTTGGGGTTGCAATACATAAAAGTTAATGTAAGTCACAATCAATAAGTGGCGTAAAGAGGATTAGTGAGGAGATGTACATGGACCGTTCAGTAATCTGATGGCAGAGGGGAAGAACCTCTTCCTGAATCTTGACTGAATCTTTGGGCTCTTGTACCTCCTCCTCCTTAGTGTGGGCACGTGGCCAAGTGGTTAAGGCATTGGACTAGTGACCTGAAGGTGGTGAGTTTGAGCCCCAGCCGAGGGAACGTGTTGTGTCCTTGAGCAAGGCACTTAATCACACATTGCTCTGCGACGACACTGGTGCCAAGCTGTATGGGTCCTAATGCCCTTCCCTTGGACAACATTGGTGTCGTGGAGAGGGGAGACTTGCAGCATGGACAACTGCTGGTCTTCCATACAACCTTGCCCAGGCCTGCGCCCTGGAGAGTGAAGACTTTCCATGGTCTCGCAAGACTGACAGATGTACCTCCTCCCAGATGGTAGTAATGTGAAGAGGACATGTTCACATCACTACTTTTTCATTTTTATTTTTGCACTACTTATTTAATTTAACTATTTTATATATATGCTTACTGTAATTCAAATTTTTCTCTCTAGTACGATGTTCTGCTGCTGCAAAGACAACAAATTTCACAACGTGTGCCGTTGATGTTAAACCGATTCTCATTCTGCAAGGCAATGGCCCTTCATGATGAAAGCCCTTTCTCGCAGCACCGTGTTTCAGAGATGTCCTCGGTGGTGGGGAGGGTTGTGCCCGTGATGGAGTCTACAACTTCTCGCTGTCCTGTGCATTGGAGTCTCTTGTGCGTGTTTGAGTTGGAAGTGTGGAAACGAGGATTATTTTTGAGCGGCATAGATAGGGTGCATGGAGTATATTCCCCAGGGTTTATTCGTTCATTATGTGCCATGTCGTGTGATGTGGGTGATCATGGTCTTTCCGTGACCATGATTGTTCTGGGTAAGTTTTTCTACCGAAGTGGTTTGCCATCGCCTTCTTCTGGGCAGTGTCTTTACAAGATGGGTGACCCCAGCCGTTATCAATACTCTTCAGAGATTGTCTGCCTGGTGTCAGTGGTCACATAACCAGGACTTGTGATATGTACCAGCTGCTCGTACGACCATCCACCACCTGCTCCCATGACTTCACGTGACCCTGATCAGATGTGGTGGGGGGGGAAGAGAGGGGCTAAGCAGGTGCTACACCTTGCCCAAGGGTGATCTGCAGGCTAGCCGGGGGACAGGGAGAAAGGAGACCCTTGCACCTCCTTTGGTAGGGACATCTCCACCCCACCACCCTGACATCCCCTCCTTTTATTATTCCTCAGCCCCCTTCAGTCTCAACGTTTCGAATTCCAGGGCCAGTCCGCTCCAGCACCTGGCACAGGCCATTTGATATTGTGTGTTGGGAGAACTTGGCTCCTGTTGAAACCACCCTGTGCCGACAGGCCTCCTGCAGACCTGGACTTGGGCCCTGCAGACACCCATGCTTTGGCCTCCCCAGCAGGCTCACAGACTCAGGTCCAATCAACCGGGCTCCACATCCAGACTTCTAATTCGCCCGTTGCCCTCGATCCCCGGCCATCAGCATCAATCGTAGGACATGCCAATCACCGAACTCTTTGGCACTAAACTCCAGACTCGCTGATGACGGAATCCAATCTCACCCATTTGGGTCATTGGAGCTCAATTCTCCTGCCCGCACAGAACTCCGAGTCCAGAACCTGCCGACAACCGGCTGACCGGTGGTGGTGTAGGGCAGTGTTTGTTCACTCTCTGTTGGTCTGACATTTGAGCACAGAAATCCCATGTCCTCATCACTGGTCTTCAAGCACAGAATGGAGACCTCCATGATCACCGACCTCGCTGATTAAAGTGCCAAGGAAGACTGAAGCATGGAGGCGGACGCGGAGGGCGAGCAGCTGGTCAGCACCCGTCTGCCAGCCTCTCACTCGCTGCTGCCGGAGATGGTGTCTGCGTGAGGCGGCCTCTCACTCTCTCTCGCTCGCTGCTCCTGAGGGAAGGTCCCTGTGTTGAGTGATCTCTCTCCCTCGACACTGTTGGAGGACGGTGCCAGAGCAAGGTTTAATCGACGTGGTTTGTGGACTCTAATTCACATTTACGGTGTGGTTGCTCCTGTTTTTATTTGTTGCTATTTTTGGGCAACTTTTGCATCCGGCGGCCTGCAGATAATGAACACTGAGCTGAACTGAAAAGTATATTCCGTGTTTTCGCCCGTTTTTTTTTGTTGCCGTTTGCACGATTGTGTGTGTGTGTGTGTGTGTGTGTGTGTGTGTGTGTATATATGGGGTGGGGGCATAATTGATGTTTATCCTTTAGCATGGTTTTATGTGTTTTCTGACTGTCTGCTGGAAGGTGACTCTCAGGGTTGTATACTTTGATAATAAATATACTTTGAACTCCGTCACATTGCTGTCCTTAAACCCCACTCTGACCCCAAAACTATCCTAAAAAAACTATTTTAAAACATCCTGGATGAGCAACTGGGATCACAAACTCACGCGGTCGCAGCACACAGATACAGACACAGACGCAGATAGGGATAGACACACCTGAGTCTCTGGAACAGCAAGGGACATGAATTCTATTTGAGTCTATTGGGAACTTGCTTTGTCTGATGGATCTATATAGAACATAGAACCTAGAATAGTACAGCCCTGGAACAGGCCTTCACCCTACAATGTTGTGCTGAGCCAACTAAAAAGTAAATTAGAAAACACCCAAACACTAAACCCTTCTACCTACACATTGGCCATATCCCTCCATCTTCCTCACATTCATGTGCCTATCCAAACATCTCTTAAAAGCCTCTAATGTATTTGCCTCTACCACCATACCAGGCTGCACATTCCCGGCATCCACCCCTCTCTGAGTAAAAAACTTACCCCTCACATCCCCTTTGAACCTACCCCCCTCACACCTTCAATGCATGCCCTCTGGCATTAGACATTTCTACCCTGGGAAACAGATAATCTCTGTTCACTCTATCTGTATCTCTCAGAATCTTATAAACCTCCATCAGATGTTGCTCTATAAAAACATTTTGGGTTGATGATGGTGTCATAGTTCATTAAGGGAAGGGTCTCTCTCCTGTACAGACAGCCTCAGGGTTAACACATTCCCACTCCTGTACATGTCCCCCTGTCCAGAAGTGTGAGGGTTAACATTGATCCACTCCTGTACATGTCCCCCTGCGGATCAGCTTACGGTTAACGCCGTCCACCTCCTGTACACGGCTCCTGTGCAGCAGTGTGGGAGTTAACACGTTGTCATGGCTCCCAAGATTTGACGTCAGCGTTCTGATCTCTGAACTGTGAACTCTGCCTAGGCTGGGGGCACTGTACTCACCTGTGCTTACAGAAACTTGGCATGAAAGGCTCCTTAAAATTTATGATGCATCATTAAACAGTGATGGTTAACTCGGAGCCTACTTATAAGACACTCTGCTCCCATCACCCCCCTTCCTTTATCTCCGTCAGAGCAGGGTGAATTGTTCTCTGGACCGTTAGATGTGTTTGTGTCGTAGGCTCAGACTCTCACAGCGCAGATCTCGGCCCAACTGGTCCAAAATGACCACGGTTCCCATCTAAGTTTGTAATGAGCTCTTCGGGCCCGTGAGGGGCGCCAGACAGCAGTGGGCTCCAAGGTTTTTAGAGCACCTGAATTGGTTAATTGTTGTTTGACGAGAGTCATTCATCGTATAGAGTTCCTTGTGTTTTCTTGAGCGACTTGCTCTTGATAATGCAGTCTCCCGGTGCTTTCCGTTTAAACGTGCTAAGTTTATTTGATAGGCATTGTCACTTGTATTATTTAAGCGGATGCTTGATTAGCGCTAATTGCGTGGTCCTACCTTTGAGAATGTTACTTCTTGCAGTGTCACTTGGCCAAGACACCGATGTTCATTTGGAATTACTGTGAGTAAACTCTTGTCACCGTCTTTATATTGAAATCTGAAGGTCCTCCGTACTTGGGTTTGCATATTGCCAGCGCACATCTTGACAAAGATCGACTTATTTGCCCATGTTAGGCCCAGATCTCTCTAAAGCAGGGGTTCCATGGTGCCCATGGTCCCCTTGTTTAATGGTATTGATCCACGGCATCACAAAAGTTTGGGAACCTGCTATAAAACTTTCCGAACCGTGCACCTCTCCAAGTACAAGTATCAAAACCAGGTTTATTGTCTCCAGCACATGTGGTGAACCTTGTTACTTTGTTGTGGCAGTAGAGTATCATATGAGCCTCCGTCAGTCAGGGTCAACCATGGATGTCGTGTCCTAGCTGCTACGATACGCAGCTCGACAGCTGGGCGGTACAATATGGAGAGCAAGCTGGTGCCTTGTGTAGCAAGCTCCCCCTCTCCACGCAACTGATCAACCCAAATACAATACAGTCTGGCGCCAGAAGATACCAGTCAGCATTGAACTCAATGTAGGACTGACTTAGGGACTCCAGCACCGGATTTTTCCCTCAGGGTTTACTCCCCAAGCCTTCCCCATGAGTGGGTATAGCAGAGGTTTGAGATCAGAGTTTTCCTGCTCCGAGATGAGCTGCCATCCACAGCTGACAAGCCCCATCTGTCCGAGGCGACTGGTTTAAAGGCACCAGTAACCCACCTTTGCCCCTTCTCCTGTCAGTAGAAACAGTACTGCCGGGCTTAGTAGCTAAATCACACATGAAGGCCAGGAGCTGGTCCTGGTTGTCAGAGGTTATCTGAGATGCACGTCATTTGGAGCAGTTAATAGGTTGTAGGAGCTCAGCCTCACCACCACTCCCGGCTGTGACAACCTTAAAGGTAGAAGTATAGTTAATAAATATTCTGAAATAGGTGCCTTTATTATTCAGATGTTCCAGAGCAAAGTTTAGCATCAAGGAGATGCCATTCAATATGGATCTCTTTGGTAATTTATCTACCTCCTCCCTGTATTCCAATTCATTGTTATTAGACACTCGGCCCATTACATTGCGGGATACCACCGGATAAGATCAATAGAAATGTACCTCCTTGTACAAGGCCATTGATGCACAGTAAGATCCAACAAAACCGCCCATAGGCAGGTCAGAATTTTTTAACACCACGTTGACTTGGTGGTGTTTGGGGCTCACATTAGCATGACATGCCTTCCCTGCTCTTGTGGGTTGTGGGACATGCACCCTCGCCCAGCCTCCCCCGATTTCAATAGGTCAATAGGTACATTTATCATCAGAGAAATGTGGATAATATACATCCTGGAATTCCTTTTCTTTGCAAACATCCACAAAAACAGAGGAGCGCCCCAAAGAATGAATGACAGTTAAATGTTAGAACCCCAAAACCCCCCCAGCTCCCCCTCCCATGCATAAGCAGCAGCAAAGCAACAATCCCCCCCACCAGCAAAAAAAATGCATCAGCGCCCACCACCGAGCACTCAAGCGTGCAGCAAAGCAACAGCAAAGACATAGACTTGCAGTACCCCAAAGACTACTCGTCCACCCGGTATTTGACATACACAGGCTCTCTCTCTCCCTAATAAGGGAAAAAGAGGTGTCTCTGTTTCACAGTGAGAGGGGAGACATAACAAACAACTCTCTGATTTATGGTGTTAAAAGTCTGCTGTGTCACTTTTTCCGAGCTCTGTGCCCAAGGAACTCGGGTCCCTGGGCACACAGCCTACAGCCAGCTCGCTGCTGCCGATCTTCCCTGTACTCCCACGGCACATCGGTCGGCAGCGGCAACACCAGCCTTGGATCAGCTCATCTCCAGAGTCACAAAAATCCGGCACCCTGGAGGCACGCCAGTCTTTCAGGCCGTGTGCTTGGCCTAGTGAGAAACGGCCGGTCGTGAGGCCCTGAGAGCGGGGCCCATTTCCGCAAAGAACTGGTCACCGTGTAACTCCAGGTCAGGGTCTTCAAAAGAACCTCGAAAGGGAAAAAAGAGATATCAAAGATGGAAATAGAGCTGTTTCCGAAGATTCAAGCAAAGGAATCACCGTTAGGTGCCATCATCCCAAGCTCCGCCCTCCAGTAAGATCAGAGGACACATATCCTCTCGAGTGAATATGGCAGAGAAGTTTAGCACAGCATGATGCCACAATCACTAACTCTTGACGTTATGGGAAGAAGGTAGGGGAAAGGGGTTGAGAGAGGGAAAATAAAATCCATGATGGGATGGCAGACCAGCCTCGATGGGCTGAATGGCCTAGTCCTGCTCCTGTGTCTTTAGGTCTCATCAACCTCATCTGCAAACCCTCCCTCTTTGATCTGCTCTGGAACACTCTGCCTCATTTTGCCTTCTCAGTTACCCCAGGCCTTCCATCACCCTTCAGGATTTCATTTCCTCAGTCATTCCAGCTTGGATGTGAACACAAATTTATTATCAAAGTACATATGTGTCACCTTATACAACCCTAAGATTCATTTTCTTGCAGGCATACTCAATAATAACCACAATAGAATAATAACCACAATAGAATCAATGAAAGACCGCACCAACTTGGGCGATCAAGCACAGTGCAGAAGACAACAAATTGTGCAAAAACATAAAGTTAGAAATAATAATAATAAATAAATAGGCAATAAGTATCAAGAACATGAGATGAAGAGTCCTTGAAAGGAAGTCTATTGATTGTGGGAACATTTCAATGATGGAGCAAGTTAAGTTATCCCCTTTAGTTCAGGAGTCTGATGGTTGAGGGGAAGTAACTTTTCCAGGCAGCGGCGAGTAGAGAGCATGTCCTGGGTGATGTGGGTCTCTGATGATGGACACTGCATTCCTCTGACAGTGTTTCATGTAGATGTGCTCAATGGTTGGGAGGGCTTTACACATGATCCTCTACCTTTTGTAGGATTTTTTCACTCAAAGGCATTGGTGTTTCCATACCAGACTGTGATGCAGCCAGTCGATACACTCTCCACTGCACGTCTATAGAAGTTTGCCAAAAGTTTTAGACGTGGCAAAGAAGTGGCAGAAAGGGGCTTTAGCAATGGGGCAGATTTTACACAGGCTGAAAAATGACCTTTCCGCTTTTTCCAATGCCTCCGTCCCCCTCCTAGGGAGTCCTAGGCCCAAAGACTGACAGTGGCTCTGAAAGTGTCAGAGCCAGTGCGAGGCCTAGGCTCCTAAATTAAATAGGAAAAGCCAATAAACTGGATTTAGGGTGACCTCTGTGCACTGAAATGAATTATCCCTCTCACAGAGAAAGCTTCTAATCTGGATTTTGTGGTTTTAAAGCAGTTTGGGTTAATAGATTGTCAATGCCTTGCAGTCACACAGTCGGAGGTACTCAGTGTAATACATTACGACAGCATTCCTGCTCTCAAAAAAAACACCAACTATTCCTTTGAAGCATCTTCCCAACCTTCAATTAAGCATCACTTTCCCACTGGCGGTGCTGAGATAGGAGGCCAGGCACCTTCACACCTGGGCCTGTGAACCAAACGATCTGTGAACCTGCTGCCTCTCAGCTTTCTGCCCATCGCCAGTCACAGAACTTGGGAACAGGCCCTTTGGCCCATCTAAGCCCCTGCCTGCCTGAAGAAGTCTTTTCTGGTAAAACCTCTAAACAGCCTGAAGAGCCACGCCAAATGGTTCAGGAACAGCTTTCGTTCCCCTCTGGTCCATGAAGCAATGAACTATACCTCGTTAATCCCCTTCTGAGGTATTTATTCATCTAATTATTTGTAACTTACAGTAATGTTTATGCTTTATACTGTGCTGCACACAAACACACACACACACACACACACACACACACACACCCACACACACACATTCATACACAGAGTCACAGACCCACACACACACACACACACACGCACAAACACAGAGAGAGACACACACACACACACACACACACACACACACACACAGACCCACAAACACACACACCCACAAACACAGAGACACAGACCCACACACACACATTCATACACAGAGTCACAGACCCACAAACACACACACACACACACACACACACACACCCACAAACACACACACCCACAAACACAGAGACACAGACCCACACACACACATTCATACACAGAGTCACAGACCCACAAACACACACACACACACAGACACAGACCCACAAACACACACACACACACACACACACACAAACGCACACACACAAACACAGACCCACAAACACACACACACACACACACACACACACTCACTCACATACAAACACATAGAAACACAGACCCACAAACACACACACACACAAAAACACAGAGAGACACAGAGACACACACAGAATCACAGACCCACAAACATAGATAGACACACAGAGAGGCACAGACATGCACACACAGACACACACTAATACACACACACAGATCCACAAACACACATAGACAGAGAGCGAGAGAGAGAGACAAACACACGCACACAGAGTCACAGACCCACAAACGCACATAGAAACACAGAGAGACACAGACATGCACACACACAAATACACACAGAGACACAGACCCATAAACACACATAAACACACACATAGTCACAGACCCACAAACACATGTAGACACACACACACACACACACACACACACACACACAGACCCACAAACACACATAGACAGACAGAGGCACACACACAGACCCACGAACGAACACACACACACACGAACGAGTATTTTTGGGGCTGTGACACTACAGCTTTACTCATGCTAATACAGCTGTCCTGGGAGCTCTGGTGGTCTTGGTGCTTGTGGATGAGACAGACAGGCTCCTGGGTGCTGGAGACAGCACTGAGTGAGAGGGAGAGATGGAGAACAAAGGAGATACAAGGTGAGACCGTGCAAGAGAGAGAGAGAGAGAGAGAGAAGGATAGGTGTGAAAGAGAGAAGGATAGAGAGAGAGAGATGAATATTAAGAAACTGGGGAAAGATTTGTGGTGTTGGATTGTTAGGAATAATAACCAGTCTCTGTCTCTTCCCTGCATTAAGCAGAGGGATTAGGCTGCCTTGAGACGAGAGGAAACAGACCCCAGCCATTAAACAAATCAAAGTGCAGCACTCCAGCCTTCCATCTACGTTAACCTTTACATTACGATGGAATGGCAGCCTCAGGGAGATTCCAGCTGCCTATCCCCTGTATTAAACCCTGTAAAGATTCCTGCTTAAATCCCAGACCACTGCCTCCACCCTGTCCCGTGCCTCGCCCCTCTCAGCACCCCTCACCTCTCTCAGTGCCCCTCACCTCTCTCACAGACCCTCACCCCCTCCAGGAGGGGGCACTAATGCCTGAGTGTTTGAGGTCATCGTGGGAGCATTTCAACAGTTTGCCTGAGAGGGGAGAGTGGAGGGAAGGTGAATGGAGGAGGGTAAAGGAGGGGGAGGGTGATGGCTGGGTCTGCAGAGACACAGGCAGCAGCTCCCCTCTGCACCAATGTGCACCTGTGTCACTAAGTCACTGACTGATAGAGCTCCAAAACAGGCCATTGGGCCCAGCATGCCACGGCTAACTATTGTGCTTACCTGCAGCCATCCTATATGTCAGCAATGGGTGCGTGGTACCATAGGTATAGGAGCAGAAATAGGCCATTCAGCCCATTGAATCTGTTCCGCATGTCCCTGCTACCCTTTGTGCTTACCTGCTCTAAAATCCATTTGCCAGTAGTGGGTCCATAAGACCATTGATATAGGAACATAAATAGGCCATTCAGCCCATCTGATCTGCTGCATTATTCAAACATGGCTGATTTACTATCCTCTCATTTCAATTCCCCTGTTCTCCTTGTAACCTTTGACACCCTTACTAATCAAGAACCGATCAACCTCCGCTTTAAACGTACCCAATGACCTGGCCTCCACACCCTGTCGTCTTCCACACCTTGGTGTTTCAAGTGGTCGCCAACTGCTGCGTCTGCATCACCTCCTCCAGCAGTGTGTCCTAGAATCTGAGACCCCCTCTCTCTCTGGGTGGCCACGTTTCCTCTCAGATCCCCTCTGAACCTCACACCTATGCCTTGCTCTTCTCCACAGAGCCTGCAGCGGGAAAGGTTCGTACCAGGAGAAGCCTTGCTGAGTTATATCCTGACCGTAACACAATGGCAGGGTGGGTGGACATTGACATGTGTTATAAACCAGATGGGTCTCTCCACCTCGCAAGGATTACAGAGGCTGGAATATGAGAGCGGGCCAAACTGAGAGGGATGCAGATGAATGCTGTGAAGGGTGGTAGAGTGGCAAAGCGGATAGAGCCACTGCCTCAAAGGTCCAGAAACCCGGGTTCGATTCCAACCTCCGCCACTGTGTGTGTGTGTGTGTGTGTGCGTGTGTGTGCATGGAGACTGCACATTCTCCCTAAGGATATTTTGTAACACCAAAACATAATCCTAATTGAAAGAAAAACAGGGAGCAGGAGAATAATGCATGGCTCCGTCGATTTTTGCTTTAAGCGAAGCACGCACATATATGATGACATTTGCTATTCGCGTATAACCCGGAATGCATTACGTAAACAACAAAGAATGCTTAATCAGTATCTGCTTTATTATCACCGGCATATGTCGTGAAATTTGTTAATTTTATGGTGGCGGTACAATGAAATACATGATTAATATAGAGGAAAAGAAGCTGAATTATAGGTATATATTTGTCTATTAAATAGTTAAGTTAAAATAAGTAGTTAGGTAATGTTCATAGGTTCAGTGTCCATTCAGAAATCGGATGGCAGAGGGGAAGAAGCTGTTCCTGAATCGTTGAGTGTGTGTCTTCAGGCTCCTGTACCTCCTCCCTGATGGTAACAATGAGAAGAGGGCATGCCCTGGGAAATGGGGGTCCTTAATGATGGATGCTGCTTTTCTAGGGCACCTCACCTTGAAGATGTTCTGGATACTGCAGAGGCCAGTGCCCATGATGGAATTGACTAATTTTACAAGTTTCTGCAACTTTGGTCTTGCACCAGCATCACAGGTAAGCGTTACTGGACGATGTAGATCATAATGTGTGATCACCATCACCATTTCCTTTGCATTTTGGAAAGCCACCTCATGTGGCTTTGCCCATTGCCATTCCTTCTCGATCTGTAGTAACGAGTTTAAGGGGTGGGGCACAGTAGCCAGTAACCCTTCAATCCACAGAAGGGTGTGGCACTGTCAGCAGCGACAAGAAACCAGAGACGGGCTCTGCTTCTTGGAGGACATTTTGTGACTGTTTATGGTGAGAAACACTTAGGACTCTTCTTCCATCTCCGTCTGTGAAGATACCCTCTATCCTGTGCAGAAGGCATTGATCTACTTTCAGTACTGGGTTGAATGTGACCTGACAGATCCATTCTTCTTGGCTACTGGGACCTCTGGCATCGCCCAAACTTGGAAAGGGTTCCTTCAGCCTCCGTGCAATCTGGCTCACTGGCTACTTTATCACAGATGGTATAAGGAACCAGACGGGCTTTGCAAAACTTCGGTGTGGCATTTTTATTTAACACTATTTTACCCTTGATATGTTTGAGTTTTCTGATGGCATCTTTGAAAACCGCTGTGGCATCATCCAGTACCTTTCCTAATTAGCTTTCAGTGGGCTCTATTGCAGTGGATGGATCTCCAATCAAGTTGCAGTTGTCTTGGCCAATGATGCTGGCCCTCCTGTTTTTACCACATAGAAGTTCAGTGTTGTTTATTAGTGGTTGTATTTCACAGTTACAAATGTCATTCCCACAGGAGTTATCTTTTCTCCAGTATGAGTTCTTAGTTTGGTATCTGCAAGCTTCAGGTCAGTATCTTTGAAATGCCTTTCAAGCTCATTTTGTGGAATGACTGAAACAGCTGAGCCAGTGTTCAATTCCATTTTAATTCATTTGCTGTTCATTTCTGGTGTAAGCCATGTTGCTTGTCTATTGCTAGTTTTCACATGTAAATCTCAAGGCTACACAGGCTCATCATTATTCAATTTTTTTTACCAACAGCATGCAGATTGGTGCTCTTTTTGAAACTGCAATTTGATTTATTATCTTTTTTCTCTACCCTGTGCCTTTTTAAAACTTTTTTTTGTCTGCCCGCCATGCTCTTTGTTTAGTATGATTCCTACTTTGCTGCATCTTCTGCAAGTTTTACCTTTAAATCTGCATTGGTCTGGTGTATCTGAGTCCCTGCCACAACAGTAACACAATTAGCTCAGCCAGGCTTGTTTCTGTCTAGACATTGTAATTTTGTTCACACTCACTTTCAGTCCTCACTGCAACTCAATTGTGTTTCTGCTGCTTCCATTGAAACAACAATTTCAACTGCTCTTTTAAATGTAAACTGCACTTCAGTTCAGAGCCATTTTTGTAAGATTCCACAAACTGAATGATCTCTCAGTGCATCATTAAGCCCATTACTGAACTGACAATGCTCAGATAACTTGTTCAATTCAGCCATGTACACTGAAATGGACTTCCCTTCCTTTCGATTCTGTCTATGAACCTTAAAGTTTTCTGCTATCAACAATGGTTTCAGTTCCAAACGTTCCTGCATTAATTTCGCGATATCAGCAAAGCTCATTCTGACTGGTTTGGCTGGAGAAGTTAAACTTCTCAGCAAACTATTTGCTGTTAAACAGCAAAACTGGCACTTGTTTCTCATTGGCTATTACACTTGCTTCAAAGTACAGTTCATCCAGCTGTTTCTGCTTTTTTAAATTTATGATTATTGTCACCCGGTACTCACTGTTTGTGAATGCACGAATTTGCCCATTTTCTGCCTTTTTGCTAACTTGACTGTTTCTGTCTCTTCCCAAAGAAGCAAGTGTAGTGCTATTTTTTTACTCGACCGTTTCTCACTGTGCTTTTTTTAAAGCTCAAACATCTCGCTGTGTTTCAACAGATAGACAGTCACCTCAGGTTTGTTTAAAATATCATCACTACTGTTATGTTTTGTAACTCCAAAACACAAAACTAATTGAAAGAGAAACAAGGAGCCAGGAGTTACAAGACATAACAGGTACATTAAGAACATCTAAAAGAGAGCTGGAAAAATACAGTGGATTCTGATTAACTGGGACACATTGGGACCAGTCGATCTTTGTCCAATTAAACAGCTACTCCAAATAGCCAAAGTTTGATTGAAATAGTTAAAAGGTATTAAAACTACCATTTAACTGAGTAACAGATTATGTATTTAAATGAAATACAGAACAAATTAGAACACAATCAATACTGCTACAGTACTATAAAACTGTAGTTCCTAATATTTATTGACAGAGGAATTTGCCCATTGTATGCAGCTGTGTTTTTTTGATTGACTGTAAATGAACAAAATCAGTGCAGACATCTAGTGCAGATCATGGACTGCCTTCAATCAACGCATCCTCCAAATCTTCATTTTCATTTAACATTCAAGATGATTGTCGATACCTTGAAATTCTTTATAGTCCCTAACTTGTCGCAGTAGTGGAATCATTTTCAGTCCCGGCCATTTCTGGCATCTGCAAGCCTGCATGCTTGAAACCTCAGAGAGCAAACCAGTTTAGAATTGTGTTACTGCTTATTTCTTGCCAACTATAGTGAGAAAAATCACTGCTTTTTGAACACAAGCACACACAACTGACGCCATTTAAAAACTGTTTGCTCTCAGCACAGTGTCATGTCTAATGGCCACAGAAGCACACTCAACTGATGCTAGTTAGAAACTGTTCAGCACCCAACTCCTCTTCCAATTAAGCAGCAGAGTGTCCCAGATAAACAAAGGGAATCCCAGCAATTTTCTCGACTGGTCTTTGTTCCTTAAGAGTTGTTCCAAATAAGCGGCTACCATATTTAACCAATGGCCCAATTAACCGGAATCCACTGTACATGGAATAGGAAAGATTTAGCAGGATATGGGCCAGAAGCAGGTAAGTGGGTCAGCAAGGATGAATTGGGCTGAATGGCCTGTTTCTGTACTGTATGACACTATAACTCTATGACCTCGATGTCAAATGGATTCTGCAGATTAGAATAGACACAGATCAGTGAAAATTGCCTGCCTGCCCACTCCCACATTCTGGAATGCTCCGCTTTCCTCTGCTTCCTGCTCTTCTCCCGGAGAACAATCTCAGGAAGTGGGCCAGATGAGCTCAGCGGATACAGGGAGGAGACCTTCCACCCTCTCCTGTTGGACCTCTGTCAACAGCAGCTGAATCCTCTGTCCGATTCTGACCAGCATCCTCCAAGCAGCAGAGCGGGCAAAGAGCTCACTGAGATGTTACAAAGTTAGAGCATGAAACCTATGGCACACAAATGGGTTCTTTGCCCAGGACGATGTGCCTAAATAAGTGAAACGGTATTTAATCACCTCACTGGACTAATCCCTACTATCTACACAATGTCCATGTCTCTCCATTCCCTGAACAATCAGATTCAAATCATATGTACATATACTGAAATGTATTATAGAAAAGCACAGGACAGAAACAGACCCTTTGTCTCATCTAGTCCATGCCAAACCATTTAAACTGCTTACTCCCATCGACTCACAGCCCTCCATATCCTACCATTCAGGTGCCTCTCCAAACTTATCTTAGACACTGAAATTGAAATCGCATCCACCACTTGTCCTGGCAGTTTGTTCCACACTCTCACCATCTCGTGTTCCCCTTCAACTTTTCACCTTTCACCCTTAACCCATGACCTTGGATTGTAGCCCCACCCAACCTCAGTGGAAAAAGCCTGCTTGCATTTACCCTCTATAATTGTGTATACCTCTATCAAATCGCCCCTCAATCTTCTACCTTCCAAGGAACAGAGTCCTAACCTATTCCATCTTTCCTTATAATTCAGGGCCTCCAGACATAATTTGTGTTAATGACCAGCACAACCTAGGAATGTGCTGGGGGCAGCCCATGAGCATTACCACACGTACTGGCGCCAACATAGCATGTCCATAATTTTTGGCCAAACAATGCATAGCACAACATGCAACAGCAAAACAAGCCCTTTTCCTCTCTCCCACCCAACTCCAGTTCAGCCCTCCGGGCCTCCAGTCTCCAACCATTGAGCTATGACTTCCAGACCTATGATCAACCTTCGGGCTCCAATCTTCAGCATTGACCCTGCCACTCTAGCCAATGATGTGACCCCGAACTCTAGGCAATCTCCAGGTTCGAACTCTGGCTGCACCGACTGGCCAGCTGTCATTTCTCCTGCTCACGTGGCCTTCAAGCACAGAGTGAAGGCCTGGCGTCATGACCCCTGCAGGCCTGTGCACCGTGTTTGTTAATCTTCATCTTATCTAGGGTCATTAAGCCCCTGTGCTTTCTGTTTAATCTTGTCAAGTTTATTTTGACTGTCACGGGTTTTCCGCATACTGTGATTATTTAAAGTGGACTCCCAATTAGCACTTATCACAGGGTCCTTATGCTTGGAGAATGATTTGTCTCATGGTGTCGTTTGATTGAGCCACCAGTGTTCTGTTGGAATTCCTATGAATAAACACTTGTCTCTGTCTCTATGGGAGTCTGTTGTTCCTCCGTACCTGGGTTCAATCATTCGTCACTGCACACCGTGATACCTGGACTGCAGACGTTCTTATTACCCGTCCACATTGCTGACCTTCAAATGCAGAGCCAATCTCTCCCCAGCCCCTTCCAGTTAGGATCATACCAGAAACTAGAGATCATAGGTTTAGGAGAAAAGTGAAATATTCAAGAAGAATATTAAGTTCTGGTCAAGATTGCACCAGCAAATAAAGATTTCTCTGGCGACATCTTTCAGATAGCAAATCTTTCCAATTATTTCATTTTTTCTACACCATCTAGCTTAGGGGGTACAACATGGAGAGCAAGCTCCCCCCTCGCTACACAACTGATGAACCCAAAGGCACGGCGGAGACCGATCCAGTTTGGCATCGCAGGAGTTACCAGTCAGCACTGAACTCAACGTAGGACTGCCTTAGGGACTCCAGCTCCAGATTTTTCCCTAGGGGTTTACTCCCGAAACTTTCCCCATGAGTGGGCAGAGCCGCAAGGCAGCGGAGATTTGAGATCAGAGTTCTCCTTCTAGATGAGCTGCCGACCGCGGCTGATGAGCCCCATCTGCATGTCCTAGATATCAACCACTCTGTGTGCAAAAGAAATCCCTGTAGAACCCTTTAAAGGTCCCACCTCTCCCCCTCTTGTTTCTGAAACCCTACCATGGGAAAAAGAATCTAACTATCTCCTCTCTCTATGTCACTGTTAATCATGCACACCTCCATCAGGTCATCACTCAGCCTCCTTCACTCCAGGGCAAACAAGAGCTGCCTGTCCAAAGTCTCCATAACTAAGGCCCTCTAATCCAGGAAACAGCATGGGGAATCTCCTCGGCTCTCTCTCCAGCACAGTCACATCGTTCCAACTGACGGCCAGGGCAGCCTCTCCATCGAAACCTTGGTTTGCAATACATGATGGCTTTCTATAGTCCTGTGCAAAAGCCTTCGACACCTATATATCGCTAGGGTGCCTAAGACTTTTGCTCTGTACTGTAGTAATTTTATGTATTGCACAATACTGCTGCTGCTGCTGCAAAAAAAAACAGATTTCCTAGCATATGTGAGTGATGATAAACCTGATTCTGATCTGGGTCTCTATTGTGGACTGAGAGTGGGAAGGGGCAAGGAGAGGGGAATCATGGTTGGGAAAAGGGGAAGGGAGAGGGGAGGGAACGGGAGGCACCAGAGAGACATTCTGTAATGATCAATAAACCAACTGTTTGGAATCAAATGCCTGGTGCCTCAGGGCTGGGTGTGTCTGCTTCCATGCCAGCCCCCTCCCCTGCTTCTGGCACTTCTTCTCACACCCTTCCTGCGGCACTCCACCCTTATCCTTTGCTCCCGCCATATTTGCAAACTTGCTCTCCACTCCACATTGACAAATACAGTCAAAAGCAGAAGTCTTTGGCAACCTGGCTATATATACGTGCCTAAGACTTTTACACAGTATTGTACATACCTTGGTCAGGGTGGTGATGAGGGTAATCTCTCCCTCTCCCTCTCCCTCTCTCTCCCAACACCCATGTTCCCTTTTTCACCATTAAACCTCTGTCATATTGTCAGTCCTAACCTCCCCTCCCTCCCTCATCAGGAAAATAATCATCACGATGGAGGTACGACATTCAAAGACAAAGCCAACTTTATTGTCATGTGTGTGGTTACCTGCCCAGGTGCAACAAGAAACTTACTTGTGGCAGCATCACAGACACATCGCATCAGATAATTTCAAAGTTCAAAATATGTGTACATTATACAACCTTGAGCTTTCTCTCCTGATAGGCAGCCACCATTGTATAATGATAAGGAGAAATTAACAAGAAAAACATAAATTAAATGTAAATTGTATGCAATTTTACAAGAAAGAGAACAACTAGAATAAAATAAAATCCATTGTAATGCAAAGTAGTCATCGCGTTGCTACACTGAAGTAGTGCTTTGGGTTGTACCAGTTGGGTTCAAGAACCGAATGGTTGAAGGGAATTAGCTCTTCTTGAACCTGGTGGTGTGGGACTTCAGGTTTCTGTACCTCCTGGCCGATGGGAGCTGTGAGAAGATGGTGTGGCCTGGATGGTGGAGATGTTTGATGACGGTCGTTGCCATCTTGAGGCAGCACTTCCTGCAGTTACTATCGTCGCTGGGGAGGGATGTGCCCCTGATGTATTGGGTGAGTCCGCTACTCTCCGTAGTGCTTAGCACAATGCTTCACAGTACCAGTGACCCAGGCTCAATTCTCACTGCCGCCTGTAAGAAGTTTGTACATTCTCCCCATGACCACGTGGGTTTCCTCCAGGTGCTCAAGTTTCCTCCCACAGTCCAAAGACATACCAGTTGGTAGGTTAACTCGTCATTATAAATTGTCAGTGATTAGGCTAGGGTTAAATTGGGGGTTTCTGGGCAGCATGGCTCGAAGGGCCAAAGGGCCTATTCCATGCTGTATCTCAATAACTAAATAAATCCAGACACTTTCAGCAGTACATCTGTAGAAGTTTGTTAGAGTTTTCGGTGACAAGCCGCAACTCCTTCACCTTCTAAGAACGTAACAAAGGAGGCACGCCGTCCTTGTGATTGCATTGATAAGGTGGCCCAGATCGCCAACGGACGAGGGCTTCCTCCAGAGATCTACCTTTTGACTTCCGTGGAAAGCTTTAACTAATTCTAGGGAGCTTTCCGGAAAATATGGGACCTTTATCAGCCACACGGTTGGCTGATGGTTTTGTCTTCGGAGTAGATATGGGCAAACATATTCCACAGTCCATATAACAAATATTGACTGGCCATGTTTACCCTCTACACTTTGGGCTTCATGTGAATCTTCTGGGATGCTTGGAAACTAGATAACGTTAAAAGCAAAGATTACGGGGCTTTGTGGATTGTGGTGAATGTTTTACTTGCCTAGTTACTGAAAAGCGACGGGTGTTAAGTCAACCTACAGATGTAAAGTGCACTTATCTGAGTTGCATGCAAGCTGAGAGGAAGGTGGGGGAAGGCTGGCGAGAGCAAGGGAAGGGTGCATGAGAGAAGGGGGTGGTTGGGACAGAGAGGCATTGGAGTTGAAAGGAAGGGAGGGGTTAGACTGAGGGATGCTCCCAAGTATCAGCCCAGTCGTTTCATATACCTCCTACCCTTTATGTGAAGAGGTAAGGATGTAATGTAGAGGCTGTATAAGGCACTGGTGAGGCCTCACTTGGAGTATTGTGAGCAGATTTAGGCCCCTTATCTAAGAAAAGGTGTGTTGACCTTGGAAAGGGTTCAGAGGAAGTTCATGAAAATTATCCTGGGATTGAAACGCTTATCATATGAGGAGTGTTCGCCGGCTCTGGGCCTGTACCCACTGGAATTCAGAAGAATGAAGGGGGGATCTCATTGAAACCTATCAAATGTTGAAAAACCTCAATAGAGTGGATGTGGAGAGTGTGTTTCCTATTGTGGGAGAGGGTACAGAGGGACGGCCATTTAGAATGGAGATCAGGAGGAATTTCTTTAGCCAAAGAGTGATGAATCTGTGGCATTCATTGTGTATATTTAAGGCAGAGGCTGATAGGTTGTTGATGAGTTAGGGGATGTAGGATTATGAGGAGAAGACAGGAGATTGGGGCTGAGAGGGAATTGGATCAGTCATGATCAAATAGTGTAGCAGACAGTTGCTGTCCAGTAGGAGATACAGAAATATCTTAGCCAAGACGGTAAGACTGAAAAACAGCTCCTTCCCGAGGGCTGTTGTGCAGCTGAATGGGGTGACATCCAGGCCTGCCAATGGCCTTCGAGTGTTATGGACTATCAAAGCACTTGTTGCTTGTAAATATGGGATTTTTTTAATTAATTAAGCCGAACTGCTGTTTTTCAAGGACTGGAGCGGCCTTGAACAATTAAATTCTATTCTATTCTTTTAAACATTGACTTTTTGTCTATGTTTATGTGTGTGTGCAGTTTTTAAAAATAAATTCTATTGTATTTCTTCATTTTTCTATCGATGCCTGCAAGGAAATGAATCTCAGGGTAGTATATGGTGACAAATACATACTTACTTACGGCGTAACACCACTGCTGTTTTGGGCAGCAATCAAGATCCTTCATCTCTGGCAGTGTTTAGGGCTTCCTTCATCACGTCAGTAGCTCAGCTTTCACTAGTCAGTCATGCAAGTCCCAGCTGGAGACTCAGGAATACCGTTGCACTCAGATTCTTCATTGCTGTTTCTATGACAATTTTGTTTGACCAGTCAGGGTTGTTAGCCCTAAGCTGAACCCCTGGACCTGGAGGACTGGTGGACCACTATTAGTCTGACCTCTTCCCTTTGACCTGTTTGGCATGAGTGACCCTACCAAGAGCCAAAGCCTAAAGTCCTGACTCCAGCCAACACAGCTCTCTGGGTCATGAGATACACAAGCCTCCAAGCCCTACAACAAGGTTGTGGTCCTCTTGAGATAGATAGATAGATAGATAGATAGATAGATAGATAGATAGATAGATAGATAGATAGATAGATAGGTAGACAGACATATTTCATTGATCCCGAGGGAAATTGGGTTTCATTACAGTTGCACCAACCAAGAATAGAGTATAAATATAGCAATATAAAACCACAAATAATTAAAAAATAATATGTAAATTATGCCAGATGGAAATAAGTCCAGGACCAGCCTATTGACTCAGGGTGTCTGACCCTCCAAGGGAGGAGTTATAAAGTTTGATAACCACAGGCAGGAATGACTTCCTATGATGCTCAGTGTTGCATCTCGGTGGAATGAGGGGGACGTATGCGTACATTAATAATAAATTGACTTTGAAAGTGAGTCTGTAGATTGTGGCAACGCACATCAAAGTTGCTGGTGAACGCAGCAGGCCAGGCAGCATCTCTAGGAAGAGGTACAGTCGACGTTTTGGGCCAAGACCCTTCGTCAGGACTAACTGAAGGAAGAGTTAGTAAGAGATTTGAAAGTGGGAGGGGGAGGGGGAGATCCGAAATGATAGGAGAAGACAGGAGGGGGAGGGATGGAGCCAAGAGCTGGACAGGTGATTGGCAAAGGGGATATGAGAGGATCATGGGACAGGAGGCCCAGGGAGAAAGACGGGGGGGGGGACCAGAGAATGGGCAAGGGGTATAGTCAGAGGGACAGAGGGAGAAAAAGGAGAGTGAGAGAAAGAATGTGTGTATAAAAATAAATAACGGATGGGGTACGAGGGGGAGGTGGGGCATTAGCAGAAGTTAGAGAAGTCAATGTTCATGCCATCAGGTTGGAGGCTACCCAGACGGAATATAAGGTGTTGTTCCTCCAACCTGAGTGTGGCTTTATCTTTACAGTAGAGGAGGCCGTGGATAGACATGTCAGAGTGGGAATGGGATGTGGAATTAAAATGTGTGGGCACTGGGAGATCCTGCTTTCTCTGGCGGACAGAGCGTAGGTGTTCAGCAAAGCGGTCTCCCAGTCTGCGTCGGGTCTCGCCAATATATAGAAGGCCACATCGGGAGCACCGAACGCAGTATATCACCCCAGCCAACTCACAGGTGAAGTGTCGCCTCACCTGGAAGGACTGTCTGGGGCCCTGAATGGTGGTAAGGGAGGAAGTGTAAGGGCATGTGTAGCACTTGTTCCGCTTACAAGGATAAGTGCCAGGAGGGAGATCAGTGGGGAGGGATGGGGGGGACGAATGGACAAGGGAGTCGCGTAGGGAGCGATCCCTGCGGAAAGCGGGGAGGGGGGAGGGAAAGATGTGCTTAGTGGTGGGATCCCGTTGGAGGTGGCGGAAGTTACGGCGAATAATATGTTGGACCTGGAGGCTGGTGGGGTGGTAGGTGAGGGCCAGGGGTGTGGCGGGAGGATGGAGTGAGAGCAGATGTGCGTGAAATGGGGAAGATGCGTTTGAGAGCAGAGTTGATGGTGGAGGAAGGGAAGCCCCTTCCTTTAAAAAAGGAGGACATCTCCCTCGTCCTAGAATGAAAAGCCTCATCCTGAGAGCAGATGCGGCAGAGATGGAGGAATTGCGAGAAGGGGATGGTATTTTTGCAAGAGACAGGGTGGGAAGAAGAATAGTCCAGATAGCTGTGAGAGTCCGTAGGCTTATAGTAGACATCAGTAGATAAGCTGTCTCCAGAGACAGAGACAGAAAGATCTAGAAAGGGGAGGGAGGAGTCAGAAATGGACCAGGTAAACGTAAGGGCAGGGTGAAAGTTGGAGGCAAAGTTAATAAAGTCAACGAGCTCAGCATGCGTGCAGGAAGCAGGGTCAATGCAGAAGTCGATGTAGAAAAGAAAAAGTGGGGGACAGATACCAGAATAGGTTTGTAACATAGATTGTTCCGCAAAGCCAACAAAAAGGCAGGCATAGCTAGGACCCATACGGGTGCCCATAGCTACACCTTTAGTTTATAGGAAGTGGAAGGAGCCAAAGGAGAAATTATTAAGAGTAAGGACTAATTCCGCTCGACGGAGCAGAGTGGTGGTAGAGGGGAACTGATTAGGTCTGAAGTCCAAAAAGAAGCGTAGAGCTTTGAGACCTTCCTGATGGGGGATGGAAGTATATAGGGACTGGACATCCATGGTGAAAATAAAGTGGTGGGGGCCAGGGAATTTAAAATCATCGAAAAGTTAAAGAGCGTGAGAAGTGTCATGAATATAGGTAGGAAGGGATTGAACAAGGGGGGATAAAACCGTGTCAAGGTCTGCAGAAACGAGTTCGGTGGGGCAGGAGCAAGCTGAGACAATAGGTCGGCCAGGACAGGCAGGTTTGTGGATCTTGGGTAGGAGGTAGAATGGGAAGTGCGGGGTGTGGGAACTATAAGGTTGGTAGCAGTGGATGGGAGATCCCCTGAGCGGATAAAGTCGGTGATGGTGTGGGAGACAATGGCCTGGTGCTCCTTAGTGGGGTCACGATCGAGGGGTAAATAAGAGGAGGTATCCGCGAGTTGTCGCTGTGCCTCGGCAAGGTAGAGGTCAGTACGCCAGACTACAACAGCACCCCCCTTATCGGCGGGTTTAATAATAAGGTTAGGATTAGTGCGGAGGGAGTGGAGAGCAGAGCGTTCCGAAGGAGTGAGGTTGGAATGGGGACAAGGTGCGGTGAAGTCGAGGCGGTTGATGTCCCGTCGGCAGTTGGCAATAAAGAGATCCAGAGCAGGCAGAAGACCAGAGCGGGGTGTCCATGAAGAAGAGGAGGGTTGAAGACAGGAGAAGGGGTCATCGGTGGGGGTGGAAGGGTCCTTGCCGAAGAAGTAGGTTCGAAGACGGAGACGGCGGAAGAAAAGTTCCGCATCATGGCGAACATGGAACTCGCTGAGGTGTGGGCGAAGGGGGACAAACGTGAGGCCCTTACTGAGAACAGAGCGTTCTGCCTCCGACAGTTGAAAGTCGGAGGGGATGGTAAAGATCCGGCACGGATGAGAGCTGGGATCGAGGGGGAGGGGGGAGGCTGGGGGTGTCAGTGGAGAGGGGAGGGTTGGGGTGAGAGGAAGGTGGAGCCTCTGAGGACCCAGGAGCTGTAGATTGTGGAATCAGTTCAGTGTTGAGGCGAGTAAAGTTATCCACTCTGCTCAGGAGCCTGATAGCTGAAAGGTCATAACTGTTTCTGAATATGGTGATGTGGGACCTAAGGCCAGATGGTGGTAGCGAGAAGAAAACATGGGGAACATGGGCTCAGTGGTGTTCGTTCGTTACTTGCTGTGTCGTAGGATTGAATTGAATTGACTTTATTTCTTACATCCTTCACATGCATGAGGAGTAAAAAATCTACACATTACATCTCCATCTAAATGGGCAATGTGCAATCATAGTAACTCATAATAATTTATAATAAATAGAGCAGTCGATATAACATAGAAATACACTCAAGACAACATGAGTTCATCAGTCTGATGGCCTGGTGGAAGAAGCTGTCCCGGAGCATGTTAATCCTGGCTTTTATGCTGTGGTACCGCTTCCCGGATGGTAGCAGCTGGAATAGATTGTGGTTGGGATGGTTTGGGTCCTCAATAATCCTACAGGCCCTTTTTACACACCTGTCCTTGTAAATGTCCTGAACAGTGGGAAGTTCATAACTACAGATGCGCTGGGCTGTCCGCACCACTCTCTGCAGAGTCCTGCGATTAAGGGAGGTACAGTTCCCATACCAGGCAGTGATGCAGCCAGTCAGGATGCTCTCAATTGTGCCCCTGTAGAAAGTTCTTAGGATTTGGGGGCCCATACAAAACTTCCTCAACTGTCTGAGGTGAAAGAGGCACTGTTGTGCCTTTTTCACCAGTCAGCTGGTGTGTACAGACCTCATGAGGTCCTTGGTGATGTGAATGCTGAGGAATTTAAAGCTGTTTACCCTCTCAACCCCAGATCCATTGATGTCAATAGGGTTTAACCCATCTCCATTCCTCCTGCAATGCACAACCAGCTCCTTTGTTCCATGTCTCATTCCCATTCTGATATGTCTATCCACGGCCTCCTCTACTGTCAAGATGAAGCCACAGTTAGGTTGGAGGAACAACACCTTATATTCCATCTGGGTAGCCTCCAACCTGATGGTGTGAACATTGACTTCTCTAACTTCCGTTAATGCTCCACCTCCCCCTCGTACCCAATCCTTTATTTATTTATTTATTTATTTATTTATTTATTTATTTATTCTCCCTTTTTTCTCCCCCTGTCCCTCTCACTATACTCCTTGCCCATCCTCTGATGCTCCCCTCCCTCTTTCTCTTTCCCCAGGCTTCCCATCCCATGATCCTTTCATATCCCTTTTGCCAATCAACTTTCCAGCTCTTAGCTCCATCCCTCCCACTCCTGTCTTCTCCTATCATTTTGGATCTTCCCCTCCCCCTCCCACTTTCAAATCTCTTACAATCTCTTCTTTGAGTTAGTCCTGACAAAGGCCTGAAACGTCAACTGTACCTCTTCCTATAGATGCTGCCTGGCCTGCTGCGTTCACCAGCACTTTGTGTGTGTGTGTGTTGCTTGAGAGAGAGGTTGTTTTCTTAACACCACTATGTCAGAGAGATAACTTCTCCCCTGTAGGCCACCTCATTATTGTTTGAGATAAGGCCAATCAATGCAGTGTTATCAGCAAATTTAATTAGCAGATTGGAGCTGTGGGTGGCAATACAGTCATGGGTAAACAGGGAGTAAAGGAGGGAACTCAGTACACAGCCCTGAGGGGCTCCTGTGTTGAAAGTTGAGGGTTGGAGGTGAGGGAGCCCACTCTTACAACCTGCTGGCGATCTGACAGAAAGTCCAGGATCCGGCTGCACAAGGCAGGGTCAAGGCCGAGGTCTCTGAGCTTCTTGTCAAGCCTGGATGGAACCTTAGTGTTGAACACTGAACTGTAGTCCAAGAACAGCATGCTCACATAAGCATCCTTCTTCTCCAGATGTGTAACGGCAGTATGAAGAGCAGTGGCTATTGCATCGGTTGTCAATCGGCTGTGTCGACAGATGAATTTTAGGGGGTCCAGTTTGGGTGGTAGCAAGCTTCAGATGTAATCCTTGACCAGTCTCTCAAGGTATTTGTGAGTGCGACAGGATGTCAGTCGTTCAGGCATGTTACCTTGGACTTTTTTGGTACAGGGACAATGGTGGATAATTTGAAGCAGGAGGGCGCTCTACACTGGGAGAGGGAGAGATTTAAAATGTCAGTAAACACACTTGCCAGTTGTACTGCGCACACCCTGAGTACCCACCCTGGGATGCCATCCGGTCCAACAGCTTTGTGACTGTCCACTCATTGGAAACATCTGCGTACCTCAGCCTCAGAGATGACCAGGTTGCAGGTTGTAGTGGTACCCTTCCTTGGAGGCTCAGAGTTAGTGACATCGAACCGAGCGTAAAAGCGATTGAGCTCATCAGGGAGAGAGGCCGCGATGTTGGTGGCACCACGACGTTTGGTTTTGAAGTCTGCGATGGTATGCAGCCCTCACCACAAGTCATGTGTGCTGTTCGTTGTGAATCTTGACTCAGCCTTCTCCCTATATTGTTGTTTCGCAGCCTTGATAGCTTTGCGCAGATCGTAGGTGCTTTTCTTGAGCTCTAGTTGATCGCCAGCGATGTAAGCTCAATGTCGTGTGCAGTAAGTGCTGCTCGCACGGAACTATTGATCCGGGGTTTCTGGTTCGGAAAGACCCTGGCCGACTTCTGGGGGATAACCTCGTCGATGCACTTCCGGATGAAGCCCGTGGCTCCATCTGTGATCTCGGAGACATCCTCATTATGGAAGACATTCCAGTCGACGTCATCGAAGCAGTTATGGTCTTATCCAGTCTATGATCGTTCTTGGCAAATTTTTCTACAGAAGTGATTTGTATTACCTTCTTCTGGATAGTGTCTTTACAAGACAAATAACCCAGCCTTTACCAATACCCTTCAGGGATTGTCTACCCGGCCTCGGTCTCATAATCAGGACTTGAGATATGGATCAGAGGACCATCCACCACTTGCTCCCATGGCTTAACGTGATCCTGATCTGTGGGTGGGGTTGTGGCTAAGCAAGTGCTACACCTTGCCCAAGGTGACCTGCAGGCTAGCAGAGGGAAGGAGTGCCTTCCACCTCCTTTGGTAGAAACGTATCTCCAGTCCACCACCCAAAGGATGGGGAGGGCCTTTGATAATGATGCTGCTTTCTTGTGGCACACTCCATGTAAAGAGCAAGCTGCCAGCACAAGTGGTGCATGCGAGCTCTATTTGAACGTTTGAGAGAAGTTTGGATAGGTACATGGATGGTAGGGGTTTGCAGGGCTATGGTCCTGGTGCAGGCAGTTTAAATGGTTTGGCACAAGCTAGATGGAAGAAAGAGCCTGTTTCTGTGCTGTACGTTTCTATTACTCTAAATGCACTCAATGAAGAAATTTCACCTCTTTTCGTTCTAAAGGGGCATCCCTTTATTCCAAGGCTATGCCCTTGGATCCTGAATGGAAATGTCCCACCCATGATTGCTCAGTCAAGGTCTTTCAGCATTCGGCTCCTTGGATCTTACTGTGCTCAGCTGACATTCCTCAGCCTTGCTCTCCCCAGCCCTTCCTTCCCCTGCCCCTGACCCTGCCGCACCCTGGGTCTCGAACAGGAGCCTGCTCCATGACTCTGGTGGCAATCAATGTGGATTGGAAATAACATCTCCATCTCGTGACAGTCAACATGGTGCATCTCAGGGGTGTGTGCTTAGCCCTCTACTCTCTCTACACCCATGACTGTGTGGCTAGGCATAGCTCAAATGAAATCAATAAATTTGCTGATGATACAACCATTGTTGGCAGAATCTCAGATGGTGACGAGAGGGCGTACAGGAGTTAGATATGCCAACTGGTTGAGTGGTATCTCAGCAACAACCTTCCACAATGTCAGTAAGACCAAAGATCTGGTTGTGGACTTCCAAAAGGGTAAGACGAGGGAACACACACCGGACCTCATAGAGGGATCTGAAGTGGAAAGAGCGAGCATTTGCAAGTTCCTGGGTGTCAACCTCTCTGAGGATCTAACCTGGACCCAATATGTTGAAGCAGCTATGAAGAAGACAGGACAGCGGCTACATTTCATTAGGAGTTTGAAGAGATTTGATATGTCACCAAAAACACTCGTAAATTTCTACAGATGTACCGTGGAGAGCATTCTAACTGGCTGCACCATCATCCGGTATAGGGGTGGGGGGCGGAGGGGTGTTACGGCACAGGATCGAAGTAAGCCGCAGAGAGTTGTAAACTCAGTCAGCTCCATCATGGGCTCTGGCCTCCGTAGTATCCAGGACATCTTCAAGGAGCAATGCCTCAGAAGGCGGCCTCCATCATTAAGGACGCCCACCACCCAGGACATGACCTCTTCTCATTGCTATCATCAGGGAGGAGGTACAGAAGCCTGAAGACACACACTAAGCGATTCGGGAACAGCTCCTTCCTCTCTGCTATCCGATTTCTGAATGGACATTGAAACCATGAACACTACCTCACTATTTTTTATTTCTATTTTTGCATATATATGCTTATTGTAATTCACAGTTTTATTCTCTATTATCATGTATTGCTTTGTACCAGTGCCGCAGTTAACACATTTGAATGGCATATGCTGGTGATATTAAAGCTGAATTGTTCTCACCGGCGCTGAACGCCGCGGGTCTGCCCCGTCGTCGCGCTGTTGTAGATAGCGTGCGGGTCTCCTCTGCCAAGGAGGAGTTGACACTCCGCCAGCAGTGAGTCATCCAGGATATCACCAGTCTTCAGACATACCCTAATTAGTGAACCATCTAATCTTCCCCAATTAAAGCCCCAGACTCTGAAACCCTCCCTCTCTCAAAGACGCTGTTTCAAATCCGTTCCTGTGATCCCCGAATGCCGGCGAACTGTCGGTGAACTTCGCCGACAAGAAAGCGCCTCATAGTTCTCTCCCTGTGAAGCAGAGCCGTGATTTATAACGCCACGGCCACAAGCTGATTACAGCTTCTAATTAATTTAGCTCGGATAAGGGAGGGATGAGAACGAGCTGCCGTGAGATTATTGAGATATAATGATATTTCCAGCCGAAAGCGTGTTTTATACGTCTCTTTTATCAGAGAGGGCAGCCTAATTCCATCTCCGTGACATCGCCTGTCTCCGCGCCAAATCTTCCACACCCTCCCTACCTTTTGTTTCAACAGTTCTAGTTTGGTTCTCTGTAATCCATCTTCAATGCACTTCCAGTCTCCCAGGGGCTCCCCTTTCTCTCTCTTCCCACTCTACCCCCTCTCTCTACTCAACCCCCTCCTGCACTTACTCCTCCCCCCACTCTTCACTCTTCCCTCACCCTCTCACTTCCCCTCCCCTGTCTCTCTCATTCCCCCACTCCCCTTCTCCCCATCTCTCCTCTCCCCTTCTCCCTCTTTCCCCTCCCCTGTCTCTCTCCTTCCCCAGCTCCTCTTCTCCCCATTTCTCCTCTTCCCCCCTCCCCGCCCCCTCCCGTCTCTCTCCTTCCCCCACTCCCCCTTTCCCCATCTCTCCTCTTCCCCCCTCCCCTTCCTCTTCTCCACCTCTCTTCCCTCTTCCCTTCCTCTCCTCTCCCCTTCTCCCTCTTTCCCCTCCCCTCCCTCTCCCCTTCCCCTCCCCTTTCCATTCTCCCCATCCCCTTCTCTCCCGCCCGTTATCCCATTCTCCCCCTCTCTCCCTTCCCCTCACTCCCCTTCTCCCCCTCTCTTACCCCTTCCCCTTCTCCCTTTATACCCATCTCTACTCTTTCTCTCTACTCTCAACCCTCTCCCCTCTGTCCACCCCCTTCCCTCTCACCGTTTCTCTTCCCCCTCCCCTCTCTCCCTCACTCTCCCCAGTCCATCTCACCCACTCTCTCCTTTTTCCACTTTTCTCCTCCCTAACTCCATCCCCCTCTCTCCCCTCCCCACCTCTCCTCCCTCCAACCCCTTTTCACTCCTCTCCCTCCCGACCCTTCTCACACCCTCCAGCTCTCTCTCCACCGTCTTCCCTCTCACAGTTTCCCTTCCCCTCTCCTCACCTCTCCCACTTTCAAATGTAAATTCAGGGACTCTTCATCTCATGTTCTCAATATGTGTTTGTTTGTTTGTTTATTTATTTAGGATCATTTCTTACTGTTTCTATTTGCACGGTTTGTTGTCTTTTGCACTCTGGCCGTACGCCCACGTCGGTGCGGTCTGTCATTGATCCTGTTGTGGTTATTGCTCTGTTATGGATTGATTGAGTATGCCCACAAGGAAATGAATCTCAGGGTACTTGGTCTCGTATTTGTACTTTGATAATTAATTTACATTGAACTTTCTCCTTCTCTTTTCCCTTCTCTCCTCCCTACTCCCTGTCTCACCTTCTCCCTACACAGCCTTCCCCCTTCTCACCCCATCCCTCTACCCGTTTCTCTTCCCCTTCTCCCCTCTCCTCCACTCCCCCTCTACCCCTTTCCCCTCTCACCCCCTTTCTGCCCCTCTCTCCCCTTCTCTTCTCCCACTGCCCCTCTCTCCTTCTCTTCCCTCTCCCCTTCACCCCTCTCCCATCTCTACCCTTCTCCCCCTCTCCCCATCCCCCTCTCCGCTTCTTTGCTGCCTACTCTCCCTTTTCACCCCTCCCTCCCTGCCTTCACTCACCCCTTCCCCTTTATTCCCCACTCCCCCTCTCATCACCCACCCCCTTTTTATTCTCTCTCTCTCTCTCTGTCTCTCCCCATTGTCTCCATATATCCCTCTCCTCCCCCGTCCCCTCTCGCCCCTCCCCTTTCTCTCCTTCTCCCTCACCCTTCTCAGTCTTTCATTCTCCCCCTCTCTCTGCTCTCTCACCCCTACCCCTCTCTACCTCTTACCCCGCTTTTCCCCTTTTTCTGGATAGTGTCTTTACAAGGCAAGTAACCCAGCCATTACCAATACGCCTCAGGGATTGTCTACCTGGCCTCGGTCGCGTAACCAGGACTTGAGATATGGATCAGCCGCTCATGGGACCATCCACCAGCTGCTCCCGTGGCTTCACGTGATCCTGATCCGGGGGGGCTAAGCAGGTGCTACACCTTGCCCAAGGGTGACCTGCGGGCTAACGGAGGGAAAGACTACCCTGCACCTCCTTTGCTGGGTTCTGATTACTTACTTAGAAAGTCATTCAGCCGAAATAGCCCATGCTAGAATACATCCTTTTGCAATGGCAGCTTTAAATCACAGTACCTGAGAAGGGACACCAACTCACATTTACCGGGTCAGAGCCTTCAAGAATCAACTTTGTTTCAATCAAGTCGTGTCTTACTCAGACACCTTTAATGACAGAGTGGGTAGAGCTGATGCCGCACATCTCCAGAGACGGAGGTTCAGCCCTCACCTCCGGCAATGTTCTTGTGTGCGTATGTTGAGTATTGTAAGCAGATTTGGGCCCCATATCTACGAAAAGATGTGCTGGCATCAGGGAGATTTCAGAGGGGTTCGTGAGAAGTATCCCGGGAATGAGAGGGTTAATAGACAAGGACTCTTTAAAGACTCTGGGCCTGCTCTCGCTGGGGTTCAGAAGAATGAGGGGAAACCTCAAAGAAATCCATCCAAAGGCCTCGATAGCGTGTATTTGAAGAGGATGTCTCCCTATGGCGGGAGTATCTAGGACCAGAGGACACCACTTCAGAATACAGAGACATCCATTCAGAGAGGCAGAGATGGTATCGGGTGTATCGGACAGACCTGCCTGCGATGTTCTGTGGGTGCGAAGCGATGGCGCAGACGCTAGTGATTTGCGATGTCTGGGGTCTCGGGGTGGGAATGAAGACACACACCCGGGCGGGGGATGATGTGGTATGGGGAGTGGGGCCGCGTATGGGGAGATCAGAGGGGATGGGGACAGTGGATCAGCTATGCTGAAGTGGACAGGTCAGGGTTAATTAAAGGTTAAAGGTTAGTTTTAGTTGTCACCTGACATTGAAATATCAAAATATACAGTGAAACGTGCCGTTTACGCCAAATCAGATCGGCAAGGTTTGAGCTGGAGGCAGCACAAAGGTGTCGCCACATTTCTGGTACCAATCTAGCATATCCACAACTCACTAAACCTAACCGTGGGTCTTTGGGGTGTGGGAGGAAACCCACACGGCTTCACGGGAGAGAACGTAGAAACTCTGTACAGACAGCGACGGGAACTGAGCCCGGGTCGCCTGTACCGTAAAGCGTTGTGCTAACCACTATGCTACGGAGCCGCCCGATATCAGGGGACCAAATCTGCACCCAGTACTCCCTTTACGAATGCACCAATCTTCCCCATCTCCCCTGCAACCTGCCACTTGCCTTTTTAACTACCCAGGAAGCCACATCCCCCTCCCCACCGCACAGGAGACAGGTAAGCACCAAAAGTGCCTGACTGAAGAGGCACAAAATGATTTTGGAGCATCTGAAGAAAGAAGATGTGTAGCTCGAGTGGTTGATGGTTGGGTTGAGTTGTTCTCCGATCTCAGCAATTTACTTGCAAACGTTTCATCAACATGCAAGGAGACATGATCAGCGTGCTTTTGATTGTGGCATGTCCTCCGAATGCTTGGCCTCTATGTACTTTTCAATCAGCCGCTCGGGCGTTATTTCGGAAAATCAGTTGTGATGTGGGGAGGAAATCTTGTCGGTGATCGGGTGCTTGGTGAACTTCATGCGTTGTGATCTGGAACTTTGCCTGCATTGGCTCGTAAATAGGACCTACACGTCTGCTAACAGAATTGTTCATGGAAAACTACGCTTCTGGGGATTCTCTTGCATGCAGCGAGTTTGCCTGCGCCGTGACTTCCACTGATGCCCGGTTGAATTTGTGCCCCTCTCGATCTTCATGGGTAGAGACCAGGGAGAGTTGGTCATGGCGCTTCAGAGCCTGTTGATGTTTATCGGATGCTTGTGGAAAGTTTTCTCCCAGTTTGGAGTTATCATGATTGCGGAGAAGACCATCTGGCTCTCGGAGACCATATTGTTTCCATACCGCCAAGAGAAATTCCCTCCAACCCATTCCAGCCACTGGCCCCATCCCCACCTCAAGTCCATATCCAATTCCCTCTCCAAGGTCCCAGTTAATTCCATTAATTCCCATTCAGGCCAGAACGACTCCCCACACAAACAAATCCTCCCCCTCTCCTTGTCTCAGTACTTTAAACCCCAGAATCAGAATTAGATGCATTATCACTGACATACTGTATGTCATGGAATTTGTTGCTTTTGTGGCAGCAGTACAGTATAAGACATCAAAAAATTACTACAAGTTACATGGACCATTGGGAAATCTGATAGCGGAGGGGAAGAATTGATTGTGTGTCTTCAGGCTCCTGTACCTCCTCCCTGATGCAGTAATGAGAAGAGGACATGTCCTGGGTGGTGAGGGACCTTAATGATAGATGCTGCCAGTGGTCAGGCCTTTGGAGCTGCTGTGGGTTTCTGTCGCTCTGGGATTTTATGGAATGGGGTTGCCTTCCATGCCCAACCCTCCTCTTTGCACAGCCGGGCTTGGGACCGTCCTTGGTGAAGTTAGAATCTTTGGTGATAGCTCCTCAAACTCTTGATTTATTTATCGAGATACAGATATAGGCCCTCTGGCCCTTCGAACCACAACGCCCACAAACCCCTGATTTAATCATAACCTAATCAAAGGACATCTTACAATGTTCAATTAACCTACCAACAGGCTCATCTTTGGACTGTGGGAGGAAACCAGAGCACCCGGAGAAAACCCAGGCAGTCACAGAGAGAACGTACAAACTCCTTACGGGCAGCAGCGGGAATTGAACCCAGCGCTGTATTGTACAGTGTTGTGCTAACCACTACACTACCATGCCGCTCCAAAGTAGAGCTGCTGATTATAGAGAGGACCGCTGGCCCTCTGGTCCTTGAACCCTGTGCTAATGAAGGAGGGGGTGGGGATGCCATATTCCACTGTTTACTCCCTCTAGGTCAGTCACCCTCTCTCAGATATCCCTTCGGACCTCCTGTTGAATAAATGTTTAACTAACGCTGTGCTCTGTAATTGGACAGTGAGGTATGTATAAACACTCGAGAGTCTGCTGTTTAGTTTAACTCTTAAGTTGTGTCTCCAAGGTTTTACTCCTCTCAATACTGTGCGTCCAGCACCCACCTCCCCACTCAAGCTCCATCACACCAACAGCAGTGCAGACTATTAATGTTTTATCCTATGTCTGCCTCTCTCTCCCCTTCTCTCTCTCCCCCTTCTCTCTCTCCCCTTCTCTCTCTCCCCCTTTCTCTCTCTCCCCTTCTCTCTCTCCCCCTTCTCTCTCTCTCCCCTTCTCTCTCTCCCCCTTCTCTCTCTCTCCCCCTTCTCTCTCTCCCCTTCTCTCTCTCCCCTTCTCTCTCTCCCCTTCTCTCTCTCCCCCTTCTCTCTCTCCCCTTCTCTCTCTCTTCCCCTTTTTTCTCTCCCCCTTCTCTCTCTCCCCTTCTCTCTTTCCCTCTTCTCTCTCTCTCCCCCTTCTCTCTCTCCCCCTTCTCTCTCTCCCCTTCTCTCTTTCCCTCTTCTCTCTCTCTCCCTTCTCTCTCTCCCCCTTCTCTCTCTCCCCCTTCTCTCTCTCCCCCTACTCTCTCTCCCCCTTCTCTCTCTCCCCCTTCTCTCTCTCCCCCATCTCTCTCTCCCCCATCTCTCTCCCCTTCTCTCTCTTCCCCGTCTCTCTCTCCCCCTTCTCTCTCTCCCCTTCTCTGTCTCTCCCTCTTCTCTCTCTCCCCTTCTCTCTCTCTCCTTCTCCCTCTCCCCTTTCTCTCTCCCTCTTCTCTCTCTCCCCTTCTCTCTCTCCCCCTTGTCTCTCTCCCCTTCTCTCTCTCCCCTTCTCTCTCTCCCCTTCTCTCTCTCTCCCCTTCTCTCTCTCCCCCTTCTCTCTCTCCCTCTTCTCTCTCTCCCCTTCTCTCTCTTCCCCTTTCTCTCTCTCCCTCTTCTCTCTCTTCCCCTTCTCACTCTCCCCTTCTCTCTCTCCCCTTCTCTCTCTCTCCGTCTTCTCTCTCTCCCCCATCTCTCTCCCTTCTCTCTCTCCCTCTTCTCTCTCCCCTTCTCTCTCTTCCCCTTTCTCTCTCTCCCCTTCTCTCTCTCCCCTTCTCTCTCTTCCCTTTTCTCTTCCTTCTCCTTTCTCTCTCTTCCCCTTCTCTCTCCCCAGCACTCTCTCTCTCCCACTTCTCTCACACTGACTCCCCGAGTCTGTCTTTCTCTCTCCTTCTCTCCCTGTCTGTCTCTCTTTCCCCCTTCTATCTCTATCTCTCACTCTCCCACACTTCTCTCTCATTCTCTCTCTCTACCTTCTGCCTCTCTCTCTCCCAGTCTCTCTCTCTATCCCTCCTCTCTATCTCCTCTTTCTCTCTCTCTATCTGTCCACCACCTCTCTCTCTGTTTCTGCCTCCCACTTCCTTTTACTCTCTCCTCCAGTCTGTCTCTCCGTCTCTATCTCTCTCCCCTCTCTCTGTGTCACTTTCTCTCTCTCCATCTTTGTGTCTCTCTCTGCCTCTCCTGTCTCTGTCATTCTCCATCTTTGTCAGTCTCTTTCTGCCTCTGTTTCTCTGCCTCTGTCTCTTTCTCTTGGCTCTGTCTCTCTCACTGATATTTCTCTTTCTCTGTCTGTGTCTCTCTCTCTCTCCTCTCTCTCTCTCTTTCTCTCTCTGAACCACTTGCCTGGCACAGAGCAGAGACTCCATTGACTGAATTTCCCTCCTCCCATTTCTCTGGGCGACAATGCCAGTGCCAGGGAAAGAAATGGCAGACGTTGACCTCGGAGAGAAGAGAGAGAGGGGCGGGGGGTGGCGGTATTCAGTACAGTATCCAGTCTCTTGCTAGCCCCGGTTTCCCTGGGGTGGGGTGGGGTGATTTAGAGCTAAGCTCCTGTGGATCACAGTCAAGCATGCAAAGGGAAACTCCACTGGATTCTACCTCACACTGGGCGGCTCAGCCACACATCCCTCCCGGCTGTTGGATGGCAGGGAAACAAGGAATTCCGTGGGTTCACCAGCTGAAGAAATTCCCCCTCATCTCACCTATTCTTGTTTCCCTTTATTGAGAGTCTGAGCCCGCGGATGCTGGACTCTCCCTCTGCTGGAGAGGTCCTCTCTATCCAGGCGTATCAGTATCCGATAGTTTCAGTGAGATCCCCCCTTGTCCTTCTGAACTACATCGAGTACATGCCCAGAGCCATCAGAGAAATGGAGAGCAGGAGAGAAAGGTCTTCTGATCATGATTATTCTTGGCAATTCTTGCATGGTTTGCCATTGCCTTCTTCTGGGCAGTGTGTTTACACACCAATACTCTTCGGAGATCAGTGGTCGCATAACCAGGATTTGTGATTACACCGGCTGCTCGTACGACCATCCACACCTGATCCCATGGCTTCACGTCACCCTGATCTGGGTGGGAGGGCTAAACAGGTGCTACACCTTGCCCAAGGGTGACCTGCAGACTAGCAGAGGGTAGGAGCACCTTACACCTCTTTTGGTAGAGACGTATCTCACCCCATCACCCCACCTACATACTAAGGGGGGCAATTTACAGGGGTAAATTGACCCACCGGCCCCTGCACATTGATGGGATGAGCGAGGAAGCTGGAGCAAATTCATGCGGTCACGGAAACTCCACACACACACACACACTCACTCACACACTCTCACTCACACACATACACATTCACACACACACACACACACTCATACACACACACACACTCACACACACACGCACACACTCTCTCACTCACACACTCACTCACACACACACACACTCTCTCTCTCTCACACACACACACACACACACACACACACACACACACACACACAGACTCTTACCTCCCCGAGACACACACACACACAGACACAGACTCTCTCACTCACACACTCACTCACACACACACACACTCACACACACACACAGACTCTCTCACTCACACACTCACTCACACACACTCACACACACACATACACTCACACACACACACTCTCTCACTCACACACTGACACACACACACACACTCTCACTCACACACACACACACACACACAGACTCCTACCTCCCCGAGACACACACACACACACACACACACACAGACTCCTACCTCCCCGAGACACACACACACACACACACACACAGACAGACAGACACACACAGACACACACACAGACTCTCTCACTCACACACACACACACACCAGCACCACAGGTTGTGATTGAGGTCCCTGGGGCTGGAAGATGAGAGGGCGTACAGGAGCGAGATTTATCGGCTGGTTGAGTGGTGTCGCAACAATAACCGTGCACTCAATGTCAGTAAGACCAAAGAACTGATTGTGGACTTCAGAAAGGGTAGATGAAGGAACACACACGTCCTCATAGAGGGATCGGAAGTGGAAAGAGTGAACAATTTCAAGTTCCTGGGTAACATCTCTGAGGGTCAAACCTGGACCCAACATATCGATGAAGCTACAAAGAAGGCACAACAGGGGCTATATTTCATTAGGAATTTGAGGAGATTTGGTTCGTCACCAAAGACACTCGTAAATTTCCACTGATATACTATGGAGAGCATTCTAACCAGCTGCATCATGGGAGAGGGATACTGCACGGGACTGAAACAAGCTACAGAGAGTTGGAAACTCAGTCAGCTCCATCGTGGCCTCCCCAGCATCAAAGAAACCTTCAAGGAGCAATGCCTCAAAAAGGCGGCATCCACCATTAAGGACCCTCATCTGCTGGTGATATTAAACCTGAGTCTGATTCTGACTTTAGAGCTGCCCAAAAGCTGCAGAATGGGGTGGCGGGGTGGAGATACGTCTCTACCAAAGGAGGTGTAAGGTGCTCCTTCGCTCCGCAAGGGCTTTTGTAAAATTAACAAGGTTGGGATTGCATTGTAAGTCATCGCTGGGATTTAAAGCAAGGTTTCAACGGTGCCCCTGTAATCCTGATTCCATGACCGTTTAATCCACAAAGACTTCAGCCCAGCCTGAGTCCCATCTCACTGCTTCTCGGCATCTGACCTTCACATTCCTCATCTACTGGGCAAATAAATGTGATTGATTAACGACAATTTTTGGGAATGGCGAACCCTTTAATCTTAATCAGAGCTGGCCTCCGGGGGGGAAGAGAGTGGGGGCTGGATAAAGAGGGAGGGTTTCACTGGAAAGAGCCCCACAGCTGGGGTCAGTTTTTATGAAACGTTACTGGCTGGGTAAATACAGAGCAGCATCAGAGAACAGGGCTAAGATTCACTGGTGGTCTTCTTCACATTGGGACTCTTATTTATACTACCACTGTCCCATAAAATAGCTTGTTTTTCCAGCTATTACACTGACTAATTGCGGCCATCAGCTGAAATGAAATCAAACTGCCCCTGACAAAACAGCAGCTTTGCAAACTACAGACCTGAAGAATTTAAACACTGGCTACAAGAACTGGGGCGGGGTGGGGGGGTGGCTTGAAGTTTAATTGATTCTTGCCCAATGACTCCACTGTCCTGTCCAGTCCTCATAGACGGATCAGAAGTGGAAAGGGTGAACAGTTTCAAGTTCCCGGGTGTCAGCCTCTCTGAGGATTTAATCTGGACCCAACTTATTGATGCAGTTACAAAGAAGGCACGACAGCAGCTATATTTCGTTCGGAGTTTGAGGAGAGTTGGTATGTCTCCAAAGAGCACTCTAACTTTGCTGCATCACCGTCTGGTACAGGGAGATGGGCTACTGCACAGGATCAAAGTAAGCTGTAGGGAATTGTAAACTCAGTCAGTGCTATCGTGGGGCCTCCCCGGCAGCCAGGCCAACTTCAAGGAGTGATACCTTAAAAGGGCAGCGTCCGTCATTACCCTCACCACCCAGAACATGCCCTCTTCTCATTGCTACCATCAGGGAGGAGGTACAGGAGCCTGAAGGCTCACACTCAACAATTCAGACGCAGCTTCTTCCCCTCTGCCATCCGATTTCTGAATGGACACTGAACCCACGGACACTGCCACACTACTTTTTTTGCACTGCTTATTTAATTCAACTATTTAAGATATATATATATTTGCTATAATTCAGCTTTTTTCTGTATTATCATGCATTGCATTGTACTTCTGCTGCATAAACAATAAATTTCATGAAATATGCCTCTGATATAAAACCTGTTTCTGATTCTCTTCCCCTCTGTCACAGTTATGGTTCTCTGAGCCTATCTCCCATCCCAGCTCCAGATGAGATTCATCAGGCTTCATGTCCTGAGGAAAGAAGGGTTTGGCCAATCAGGGATGGTTATACAAATTTGGATCTGTGGTCACTGGAGTTCAGATGAATGAAGGGCGCTCTTATTGAAATATGACCCTCAGGAGCCACGGTAGGGTAGAGGTGTGAAAGACCATAAAACATGGGAGCAGAAATAGGCCATTCGGCCCATTCGGTTTGCTGCACAATTCCAACATGGCTGATTTATAATCCCTCTCAACACCATTCTCCTGCCTTCTCCCCGTAGCATTTGATGCCCTGACTGACCAAGAAACTATCAACGTCTGCTTTAAATGTACAGACTGACTTGGCCACCTGTGGCAATGAATTCCACAGATTCACCACTCTGGCTAAAGAAATTCCTCCTCATTTCTCTTCTAAAGAGAACCCCTCTAATCTGAGGCTGTGTCCTCTGTTCTTAGACTCCCTCACCATAGGAAATATCCTCATAGAACATAGAATAGTACAGCACAGTACAGGCCCTTCGGCCCACAATGTTGTGCCGACTTTCAAACCCTGCTCCCATATAAGCCCCCACATTAGATTCCTCCATATACCTGATATTCCTCATATCTTCTCCATGTCCACTCTATCTAGTCCTTTCAATATCCTAACAAGAGAAAATCTGCAAATGCTGGAAATCCAAGCAAAATGCTGGAGGAACTCCGCAGGCCAGGCAGCATCTATGGAAAAGAGTAAACAATTGACTTTTCCGGCCGAGATGAAGGGTCCTTCAACATTCGATACCTTTCAATGTGATCCCCTGCATTCTCTAAAGTCCAGCAAGTACAGGCCCAGTGCCTGCAAATGTGCTTCATACATTAACCCTTTCATTCCCAGGATCATTCTTGTGATCTCCTCTGGACCCTCTCCAGTCTCGAGGTCTTGGGTGGGGGTGCAGTTACAGGACTGGTGGGTGATTATTTAACACAGGCAATAGGAGATTCAGATCATTTATAGTGAGTGGCTGTATCATGGCCTGGTATGGAAACACCAATGCCTTTGAATGGAAAACCCACAAAAGCGCAGAACATCACGGGTAAAGCCCTCACAACCATTGCACATGTCTACATGACACGTTGTTGTTGTTAAGGAGCATCCAGCTTCAGAGATCCTCACCACCCAGGCCATGCTCTCTTCTCCTTGCTGTCATCAGGTAGAAGGTACAGGAGCCTCAGGACTTGCACCACCAGGTTCAGGAGCAGTTATTACCCCTCAACCATCAGGCTCTTGAACAAAAGGGTTAACTACACTCACTTGCCCTATCATTGAAATGTTCCCACAACCAATGATCTCTCTTTAAGGACTCTTTTATCTCATTATCTCGAGTTCTCGATATTTATTGCTATTTATTTATATTTGTATTTGTACAGTTTGTTGCCTCTGCACTCTGGTTGATCTTTCATTGATCCTGTTACAGTTACTATTCTACAGGCTTGCTGAGGATGCCCACAGGAAAATGAACCTCAGGGCTGTATAAGGCGACGTATATGTACTTTGATCATAAAATTTACTTTGAACTTTGATTCAGATTCAGATTCAAATTTAAAATTTGCCTATCACATGCTCAAGAACCACGAGGTAATGTTGCAGCTCTGTAAAACTCTATAAAACACTTGGAATATTGTGTTCTGTTCTGGTTACTTTATTACAGGAAGGATGTAGAAGCTTTAGAGAAGGCACTTAATGTTGAGGCCAAAAAGTTCCAATTTTATCTCATCTGACCACAAGACCTTCCATATCTTTACAGTATCTCCTAAGTGACACTTTGCAAAGACTTTATGGACAAGGATATTTGTTTAGCAGTATGTGTGGTGTATATCTAATACTCTACATCAGCCAGATAATTCCATCCCTCTATAAAGTATGGTATAGGCATGCTTTTCAGCAGCAGGGACTGGAAATCTGGTCAGGATTATGGTAAATACAGAGAGATCCTGGATAAAAATCTGCTAGACTCTGCAAGAAAGCATAATCTGGGGAGGAAGTTCATCTTTCAGCAGGACAATGACCCAAAGCACAATGCCAGAGCAACCATGGAGTGGTTTTAAATGAAGAAAATTAATGTACTTGAGTGGCCCATTCAGAGTCCTGACCTTAACCCAATCGAACATCTCTGGTAAGATCTCAAGATTGCTGTCCACCGCCATTCCCCAACTAACCTGGCACTGCTCGAGCAATTTTACAAACCTTGCTCCATCACATTGTGCAAAGCTCATAGAGCCTTATCCAAAAAGGCTACTGCCTGTAATTATTGCAAGAGGTGGTTCAACTGAGTACTGGGCAAAGGGGGATGAATGCTTTTGAACTGCTGACACTTCAGTTCTTGAATTTTTGGTTTGTTATGCTTTACAATTTTCCCTGTTTTGGGCATGTGATTCACAAATAAAAAATCTCAGTTAAATTGATCAAAACCCCTGGTTGTAACCCTTATGTGAACAAAGGGTTGGGAGCTGAATACTTTTACAATATACTGTACAACCCTGAGATTCATTTTCTTGTAGGCATACTCAATAAATCCATAATAGAATAATAACCTTAACAGAATCAATGAACGACCTCACCAACTGGGGTGCTCAACCAGAGTGCAAAAGACAACAAACTGTGCAAATACAAAAATAAATAAATAAGCAATAACGATCGAGAATGCGAGATGTAGAGTCCTTGAAAGTGAGTCCAGAGGTTGTAGAGACATTTCAGTGATGGGGCAAGTGAAATGAGGTAAAGTTATCCTCCCTGGTTCAAGAGTCTGACGGTGGAGGGGGTAATAACTGTTCCTGAACCTGGTGGTGCGAGTACTGTACCTTATTGGTGAGGCTCCTGTACCTTATTTCTGGTGGCAGCAGCGAGAAGAGAGCATGACCTGGGTGGGGGGGGGGTCCACCACCCATTAAAACATACAGTGAACTGTGTCATTGGCGTTCACAACCAACACACACACAGATGTTCTGGGGGAAGTCGCAACAGTCGCAGGACATTCTGGTGCCAACATAACATGCCCGCCACGCTCAGCAGAATGACACAGAACACGACAAGCAATAAAACAATTCAGTGAAACGGGTCCCGTTCCTCCTTCCCTCCCATCCCCTCACACACTCTTCCACCCACCCACCTACCCACACCCGCACACGCACTCACCCAATCTCCCACCCACCCACTCACCCATCCACCCACTCACTCACCCACTCACCCACACACCCACTTACCCACCTGCCCACACCCACCCACTCACCCACACAGACACCCACTCACCCATCCATCCACTCACCCGCCCACTCACCCACCTGCCCACACCCACCCACCCACTCACCCACACAGACACCCACTCACCCATCCATCCACTCACCCGCCCACTCACCCACCTGCCCACACCCACCCACCCACTCACCCACATACCCACTCACCGACCTGCCCACACCCACCCACCCACTCACCCACCTGCCCACACCCACCCACCCACTCTGCCACACAGACACCCACTCACCCATCCACCCACTCACTCACCCGCCCACTCACCCACCCATACACACGCACACGCACACGCACACACTCCTGTAAACCCCGGGACAGGCCGTCAGCCTCCAGCGGACTGGTGGATCCACAGACATTGGGCCCCAACATCCCCTGCAGGCTTAGAAGTTTGGAGACATGCCGATGCTGGCCAAAACCCGTCACCTGTGTTCCCTCTAAGCTGTGTGCGTGCATGGTTTTCAACCAGCGCACAAAGGAAATTAACGTGTGCAAAAAGGTTAGTTACCTAAAGTAATGTAGTAATTAATAATTATACTCATTGAAAATAATCTTTTAGCTAAATGTTTCTGTTAACTAGTTAGTCGGTTTTTCAAATACCACAATGCACGTCACTAATTTACGTCACCTCACCTATCCTGTTCCAGTTTGTACAGCTGCATCACGGCAGCAGCAATGTTTGGCGGATAGTGTCCATATGGTAAAGTTTACAAAGATCTGTTTCAAATCCTGTAGATAGCTTACTAAGTTTTTATTGGAAAAAGTATTGATTCACTATGTCAAATTCAAAAGAAGCGAAGGGCGTGAAGCACAAAAGAACTGCAAATTTGTTTAAAGTTGAATGGCTTAACAAAATAGTAGAAACTGTTACACCGAAAGCTCATGAAGTCATAAGCGCTCAGTTACGAGAAATATTTATGTATGATTTAGAAACTGGAGTTATCCGTTTGTATTGTCGTGATGTGAAAGTTGCTGGAGAATTTGCTAGTGGAAAGAAGTGGGATGATATTTGGAAACTTGACTTTTTGAAGTGTCATTTGGCAAGTAAATCGCATTTGGACGGTGTACAAAAGCTCAGGCAACAGAACCCATCATTACCCGTTAAGTGACTTAAATATGTATGTTATTGTGTTGTTATTCTGTGCAGTTTTATGTCAAATATTTTGTAAACCTACATAAACTGTGCCATGTGTGTATTCAGTGCGCACATACTTTTGTCTCAGGAAAAAAATGTTGCATAAGATTTTTGTGTACGCTGACGACTAAAAATTAGAGGGAACATTGCCCATCACCAGAACTGCAACAGATGGAAGGTCTTGGCTCGAAACGAAGACTGTTTATTCCCCTCCATAGGCGCTGTCTGACCTGCTGACTTCCTCCAGCACGTTGCGACACACTGAGGTATGTCGGGACTTCTTTTCACAGGGGATGGTAAACCTCTGGAATTCTCAGTCCCTGCGGAGTTTGGATCATTGGAGGGAGGGATTTAAAGTGGAGATGGGTAAATGTTTGAAAGGTCAGGGGTTTGGGGGCATTGGGGGAGCTGGCCCGGAGGAGGAACAGAGGCCTGAGAGAGGTTGAGCGATGTTGTGCTGACCTATGGCTTTACTGTATCTACTTACTTATTGAGATACAGCATGGAATAGCTCCTTCCAGCCCCTCAAGCTGCACCTCAACCTCCCAATTTAATCCCAGCCTAATCATGGGACAATTCACAATGACCAATTAACCTACCATCCAATATGTCTTTGGACTGTGGGAGGAAACCAGAGCACCCGGAGGAATCACATGCATTCCACGGGGAGAAGGTACTAACTCCTTATGGAAGATTCCGGAATTGAACTCCGCTCTCCAGTGCCCTGAACTGTAATAGTGCCTCGCTAACCACTACACTACCGTGACACCTAATAATTAAATTAATTGTTAAACGCCTGACTAAACTAATCCTTTCTGCTGACACAATGTCCATGTTCTTCCATTCGCTGCACATTCCTGTGTCAATCTGAGAAGGTCTTAAGGCCTGTATCATATCTGCCTCTGGCACCGCTGGCTGTACATTCCAGGCACACTCCACCCTCTGTGCCAGCCAACACCTGTACACCTCCTTCAGAGCTTCCCTCTCTTACCTTTAATGCACATCCTCTAGTAATAGACATTTTGACCCTGGGGAAAAGGCTCTGTCTGTCTATGCTCCTCATAACCTTATAAACCTCTGTCAGGTCTCCCCTTCAGAGGAACGACCCAAGTCTGCCCAACTCTCCTCACTGGATGTGCTGTCTAATCCAGATAGCATCCTGCGGAACATCTCCTGCACCCTCTCCAAAGCCTCCATGTCATTCCTGCAATGGGGCCATAAGACCATTAGATACAGGAGCAGAATTAGGCAATTTGGCCCATCGAGTCTGCTTCGACATTTCATCAAGGCTGATACATTTGCCCTCTCAGCCCCAGTCTCCTGCCTTCTCCCCGTGTTCCTTCATGCCCTGACTAATCAGGAATCCATCAACCTCTGTCTCAAATATACCTAAGGACCTGGCCTCCATAGCTGTCTGAGGCAACAACTTCCACAGATTCACCATTCTCTGGCTAAAGAAGTTCCTCCTCATCTCCGTTCTAAATGGATGCCCCCTCTATTCTGAGGCTGTGCTCTCTGGTCTTAGACTCCCCCACCATAGGAAACATCCCCTCCACATCCACTCTATCAAGGCCTTTCAACATTCCATACGTTTCAATAAGATGCCCCCTCATTCTTCTGAATTCCAGTGAATACAGGCTCAGAGTCTTCAATCGCTGCTCCTATGATAACCCTTTCATTCCTGAAATCATTTTTGTGAACCTCCGTTGAACCCTCGACAATGTCAGCACATCCTTTCTTAGACTAGGGGCCCAAAGCTGCTCACTATACTCCAAGAGAGGCCTCACCAGTGCTTTATAAAGCCTCAACGTTAGATAAGGGCAACTGGAACTGAATCAATACTCCAGATGCAGCCTAACCAGAATTGTATAATTTTATAGTTTTATAAAGCTGATACATAACTTCCTGACTCTTGAACTCAGTGCCTCGGCCAATGAAAGCAAGCATGTCATACCCTTCTGAACCCACCTATCAACTTGTGTGCCATTTTCAAGGAGCTGATGGACATGGACCACAACACTGTTCAGCGTCCTGTCAAGGACTGTATCCAGCCCTCTCTGAGGAACCTCACCTTACCATGGTGGAGGGGCTTTTGACCTCCTGAGCTCTCAAGAGTCAAGTCAAGTCAAGTCAAGTTACTTTTTATTGTCATTTCGACCATAACTGCTGGTACAGTACACAGTAAAAACAAGACATTTTTCAGGACAATGGTGCTACATGAAACAATACAAAAACTACACTGAACTATGTAAAACAACACAAAAACCACACTGGACTACAGACCTACCCAGGACTGCATAACGTGCACAAAACAGTGCAGGCATTACAATAAATAATAAACAAGACAATAGGCACAGTAGAGGGCAGTAGGTTGGGGTCAGTCCAGGCTCTGGGAATTGAGGAGTCTGATGGCTTGGGGGAAGAAACTGTTACACAATCTGGTCGTGAGAGCCCGAATACTTCGGTGCCTTTTGCCAGATGGCAGGAGGGAGAAGAGTTTGTATGAGGGGTGTGTGGGGTCCTTCATAATGCTGTTTGCTTTACGGATGCAGCGTGTGGTGTAAATGTCTCTAATGGCAGGAAGCGTGATGCCATCCAGAGTCTACTGGTAGGGTCATGCATGGCGGTAAGGTCAAAGGGGAGGTTCCAGACAAAGAGCGATCCAACTAAGACTACAATGGTGGAGCTGGTGGAAGCTGATGACACGTCACAACAGCAGTGAAGGCTGAGGAAGCCTACAGAGGTGAAGAGTCCCTAGTCATCTCACATTCCATGCTATTGGACCCAGATTCCGATCTATTAAGGACCATGTGGTGGCTGTCCGTGCTTCAGACTCCCCACATAAACGAAGTCAGGCATGGCATTCTCCATTAACGGAATCCACCCTAACATCCAGGATTAATTCCCACGGCGATCAGCGTGGTAAAGGGGGCAGAATTGTGAGATCCACAGAAGGATTTAGACAGATTAGGAGAATGGGCAGATGGAATACAGTGTAGGCAAGTGTATGGTCATGCACTTTCGTAGAAGGAATAAAAATGTGAACTATTTCCTAAATGGAGAGAAAATTCAAAAAATCTGAGGTGCGAAGGGACTTGGGATTCCTTGTGCAGGATTCTCTAATGGTTAATTTGCAGGTTGAGACAGTGGTGAGGAAGGCAAATGTGACATTAACATTAATTTCAAGAGGACTAGAATATAATTGCAAGGATATAATGTTGAGGTTTTATAAGGCACAGGTGAGGCCTCACTTGGAGTATTGCGAGCAGTTTTGAGCCCCTTATCTAAGAAGGAATGTGCTGACGTTGGAAAGGGTTAAGAGGAGGTTCACAAGAATAGTTCTAGGAATGAAAGGGTTATCATAGGAGCAGCGATTGAGTGCTCTGGGTCTGTATTTTGAAGAATGAGGGGGTATATTATTGAAACCTATGGAATGGTGAAAGGCCTCGATAGAGTGGATGTGGAGGGGATGCTTCCTATGGTGGGGGAGTCTAAGACCAGAGGACACAGCCTCAGAATGGAGGGATGCCCATTTAGAACAAAGATAAGAACAAATTTCTTTAGTCAGAGAGTGGTGAATCTGTGGACGTTGTTGCCACAGGCAGCTGTGGAGGCCACGTCATTGGGTGTATTTAAGGCAGGGGATGATAGATTCTTGACTGGTCAAGGCCGGAAGGGTTACGGGGAGGAAGCAGGAGATCGCGGCTAAGAAGGAAAATGGATCAGCCCTGATGAAATGGCGGAGCAGACTCGATGGACTGAATGGCCTAATTCTGTTCCTTTGTCTGATGGTCTTAAGTCCAGTGGTGATCAGGAAATGGCGAAGGGGTCGGGATATGGATCCCGGATTGGCCTCTACAACCACCTGAAAACAACCCCTTACAGCAACATGATACTCGACTCGAGTGATCACGCTACTATAGAAGCAAGGTACAGTATTGTGCGCTTTTCTGGTTGTCCCCAGCAGACATGCCTCCAGCTTGGCCGCTACACCCAGGATCAAAATGAACGTCAGTGAAATGCTTTGTCTTCAGGCAGCAGTATAGTGCAAGCAAAACAAAATTACAAAAAGTAAGCAAACATGAATATAAGAAATAGAAGCAGGAGTTGGCTATTCGGCCCATCGAGCCTGTCCCGCCATTCAATAAGAACATTAGAACTTGGAGCAAGTGTCAACCATGTGGCCCGTTGACCTAGCTCCACCATTCAAGAAGATCACAACTGACCTGACCATGGACTCAGATCCCCCCACCTGCCTTTTCCCCATAACCCTCAGTTCCCCTGCAATGCATAACTTCATCAAATTGTGCCAGAGAATAGTGTTTTTTTTATATATATATAAAAATTATAAAAGTTTCTTTATCTTTTTTTTCTTTTTATGAAATGATAAGGAGACTTTATTATCTTATTTTTTTATCATATTCTATTAGATTAATACTATGTATGATCTTGATAATGTTATTTGACCTTTTATATGTGTTGTTATTGATATAGCTATCTGAGATAATCCTCCTCTTGTTTGTATATATGTAGTCTTTTTTAATTAATAAAAAGATTGATAAGGAAAGAAATTGTGCCTTAAATGAATTTAATGAGGAAGCCTCAACTGCTTCCCCGGGCAGAGAATTCCACAGATTCGCTACTCTCTGGGAAAACAACTTCTCCACATCATCATCATCATGATTTGCCGTGTCCTATGACGTGGGTGATCACGGTCTCTCCAAGACCATGATTGTTCTTGGTAAATTTTTCCACGGAAGTGGATTGCCATTGCCTTCTTCTGGGCAGTGTCTTTACAAGACGGGTGACCCCGGCCGTTATCAATACTCTCGAGAGATTGTCATCCTGGTGTCAGTGGTCACATAACCAGGACTTGTGATGTGCACCGGCTGCTCGTACGACCATCCACCACCTGATCCCATGGCTTCACGTCACCCTGATCGGGGGCCAAGCAGCTGCTACACCTTGCCCAAGGGTGATCCACAGGATAGTGGAAGGAAGGAGCTCCTTACGCCTCCTTTGGTAGAGATGTACGTATCTCCACCCCGCTACCCCGCCACGTAAACAGTGCAGAGGTGGAATAGTGAGGCAGTGTTTATGAGTTCAAAGACCATTTAGAAATCTGATGAGACAGGGAAAGGAGCTGCTCCTGGATTGTTACATGTGCGTCTTCAGGCTCCTGTCCTTCCTTTCGAGAAGACAATGTCAGACAATGAGGGTCCTTCTGAAGGAAGGTGTCTTCTTCGGGCACTGCTCCTTGACGATGTCCTCGATGGTAGGGGAGGCTTGTGCCCATGATGGAGTGGGTTGAGCTTGTGACCCTGGGGCACTGGCGCCTCCATTGGTGCTAATGCAACCAATCAGAATGCTCGCGGCCTTGCGTCAGTAGAAAACTGCAAGATGGCGACTGGGCAGTGTGCACCGCGTTTTAGTTAGAGAGTGGTGAATCTGTGAATTCACTGCCACAGGCAGATGGGTATACTTAAAGCAGAGGTTGATAGGTTCTTGATTAGTCAGGGCATCAAAAGTTACTGGGAGAAGGCAGGAGAATGGGGTTGAGGGGGATAATAGGGTGGCACGGCAGCATAGTGTCTTTACAGAACCAGCGGCCCAGGTTCAATTCCTGCCATTGCATGTAAGGAGCTTGTACGTTCTCGCCGTGACCGTGCACAGGTTTCCCTCCGGTGCTCTGGTTTCCTCCCACGGTCCAAAGGTGTACCGGTTGGAAGGTTAATTGGTCATAATAAATTGTCCCGTGATTAGGCTGGGATTAAATCGAGGGGCTGCGAGGCAGCACGACTCAAAGGGCTGGGAGAGCCTACTCCACGCTATATCTCAATAAATAAATAAACAAACAGACGGACAGACAAATAAATACACCAGCCAATATGGAGAGAATGTTTCCTATGGTGGGGGAGTCTAAGACTAGAGGACACAGACTCAGAATAGAGGGACGTCCATTTAGAACGGAGATGAGGAGGGCTTTCTTCAGCCAGAGAGTGGTGAATCTGTGAATTCGTTGCCGCAGGCGGCTGTGGAGGCCAAGTCATTGGGTGCATTTCAGGCAAAGGTTGATACATTCTTGGTTGGTCGGGGCATGAAGGGATACGGGGAGAAGGCAGGAGATTGGGGCTGAGAGGGAAATGGATCAGCCATGATGAAATGGCGGAGCAGATCCGATGGGCCAAATGGCCTCATTCTGCTCCTATACCTATATGTCTGAACTACCCAGTCCCAATGGCCGCTGTGTGGCACCCGGTCAACACACCACCCAGCAGCGAGCGCACAACAGCTGGATCTCAATGCCGGCGGAGTGTGTGCACATCTGGAAGGCAGCGGCCGGTAAACAGGAGGCTATTCGAGAAACCGCGCCGATCTGGCTGCAGGCACAGTTTAGAGAGTTTAAAGACAGGCAGAGGTGTGCGGCGTGGGGTGCGTGGGGGGTGCGTGGGGGGTGGCGTTACAGGACTGAATCACAGAAGCCGGTCTGAAAGAGCTGCTGAGACGGAGAACAGCTATTATACCGAAATAATAGTTTAATTCCTCGTGCACTGTAATTAGAACATGCATAGGCTGGGAGAAACCTCTCAAGTGTCTCACTGCTGACACTTTTGCCCTGTAATTTTTCTTTTCGCTTTGTGTCTTGTTTGTTCTTTCTGGAATGGGGAGATAATCCCCCGGAGGCCATGTTATTGCACCCTCCGCTGTGGTGGCGCCGGCTATCTCCTTGTCGGAAGGAGGGGCTGGTGGTAGTTAAGGAGGGGAGGGTGGACCGGAGATGAGGAAGGGAGGGGATGATGGGCAGGCTCTGGGTGATGGGCAAGTTTGACGGGATACACAAACACTCCTGCTCTCGGTGAGGTGCAGCAACACCCCCACTTCCTCAGGAGACTGAGGCAAGCGAGGCTCCCCCAACACCCCCCACCCCATCTTAACAAGAGCACCGTAGACAAGTTGCATCTCCTCCTGGAATGGGAATAGCAGCGTATTGGACCGAAAGTCCCCACAAAGGACAGTGAGAATGGCTGATGGGATCGTAGGGGTCTCCCACCCATCCATCCAGCATCCTCTGACTTTCGAGCATCAGGCAGGAGACCCCGATGCATTACGACAGGAACAGTCAGGATGAGAAACAGCTTCTTCCCTCAGGCCATTAGGCTTCTGAACACCCTGCCACATCGCATTGGAAGTGTCACCAGCTAACCTGTTCTGTCCCCTACAATATGTAATTTATGCATTTTACTTTGCTTATCTATGCGTAAATCACTTGTAGATTTTATTCTTACTTTCCTAAGTTAGTTTGTGTTATATGTACTGCTGTACTTTTCACCCTGGCCTGTAGAACTCTATTAACTGTATTTAATATAGTTAAATGACAATAAACTTGACTTGAAACAGGCTCTTTGACCTTCACTCCAAACACTGGGCCCTGGACCAATCCAATGGACTACCCCTCACCTGCTCACTGGGGAGGTCAGTGAACCAACCAGCCCCACGTCGTTGAGGTGTGGGAGGAAACTGGAGGATCCAGGGGAAATCCAGGGAGAATGTTCAAATACTAGGTCTGAGGCTGTGATCAAACCCGGGTCTCTGAGGCCGTGAGGCGGCAGCCCTGACCACTGTGCCACCGGGTCACCTGTATCCGAGGACAAACAGCTGGCATTTCAGGATGTCTGGGAAACATCCAACATTGGACGTGTTGTAGGTTGATAGGAGCAGAGGTAATCTTGGAGCCTGTGTCCATGGAAACAATCCATCGACATCTATCACCACGACTCGCGCCACCATCAACACTCCCCACCCCCCCCCTGGATTCCCTCCCCTTTTCTCCATCGGTCTCCCAGAACCAGCCAGTGAATTCTGGCAAGGCCATTACCCGTGAACCTATCTCCATACTCTCTTCCACCAGTACCACACTGATACTCTGGTGTGGGTGAGGTGGGGGCAGTGGGATGAGTAGGTGGAGGGGAGGCATCTGGGAAGAGAAGGCACAGAGAAAGGTGGTGGGGCAGAGGCATACGAGGAGAGCGGGAGTGGGAGACGTTTGGGGAGAGAAAGAAGGGCAGGGGGAATTGGGAGAGGAGAAAGGGGAGAGGGAGAAGGGCAGAGGGAGAGGAGATTGCATAGGAGAAGAGAGAAGAGGGAGAAAGAAAGGGTGATGGTGAGCGTAGGATAGAGGGAGAAGGGGAAGGAGGGATAGGGAGAGGATAGAGAGAGAGAGAACGGGAAGGAGGTAGAGTGGGGGAGGAAGAGGGAAGGGAAAGGCGAAGGGACAGGGTCAATTGGGAGAGGCCATTGATAGACAGAAGACCAGTCCCGCACCAGTCCAAAACAATTCCATACCAATTCAACTGCAATCCAACACCAGTCCCATCACCAGTCCCATCCCCAATCCCACACCCATCCGACACCAATTCAACTGCAATCCAACACCAGCCCCATCAACAGTCCCAGTACCAATCCCAACACCAATTCAACACCAATCCAACACCAGTCCCACCACCAGTCCCACACCAATCCCAACACCAATTGAAAACAATTCCATACCAATTCAACTGCAATCCAACACCAGTCCCATCCCCAATCCCACACCAATCCCAACACCAATCCAAAACAATTCCATACCAATTCAACTGCAATCCAACACCAGCCCCATCATCAGTCCCAATACCAATCTCAACACCAATTCAACACCAATCCAACACCAGTCCCATCACCAGTCCCATCAGCAGTCCCAACACTAGTCCCAACACCAATCCCAACACCAATCCCACACCAATCCAACACCAGTCCCATCACCAGTCCTATTACCAGTCCCATCCCCAATCCCACACCAATCCAACACCAGTCCTATCACCAGTCCTATTACCAGTCCCATACCAATCCAACACCAATCCCAATGGTACAAAATGCCAATCTGAAAACGATCCGTTTTCCCCACTCTCTGCATTCTGCTTCTTAAGCATTCTTCAATACAGTCTAATCGTGAATGAAGACTTCTTGTAAGGCCTGTTTGCTGACGGTCATCTGACTCCACATACATACCGCATCAACTTCTTCCCCCTTGTCTATCTTGTTAAGTAGATCAGTGCGAGTTATATTGGGAATGGTGACCAGATCATCCTCAGGCGCACCGGTAACCCTACAGTAAACATAAACTATTATAAACCAGGGTCTGGTCTCAGAAGTAGACAGAAGTGAAATCAGCCAGTAACCGGCAGCAACAAACTGTTAATTACACAGGTATATTTCAGAATCATTATTAATCATAGCAACAGAAGTCATGGGAACAGCAATAACCACTGCTTTAATAACACCGGGCAATGGTTCAGGCAGTAATCCTGGCGCTAGGCAGAAGGTTGATTCTGCTTTCTGACTGATATGCGGTGATCGCCTGACATTCTTTGCACTGGTGTTCTGACCAAGTGTTTCCACCATGAAGTGTTATCCCATTTCCTCTCTCCACAGATGCTGTCTGACCAGCTGACTATTTGTTTATCTAGAGGTACAGCACGGTACCAGGCCCTTCTGGCCCAATGAGCCTGCTCCACCCAATCACACCCATGTGACCAATTAGCCTTGCCTACCGTCATTGGACTGCGGGAGGAAACCGGAGCACCCGGAGATGACTCGCGTGGTCACAGCAGCGGGAATCGAATCCAGGTTGCTGCACCGTAGCAGTGTTAAGCTGCTCATTGTCAGCATTAGAGTCACAGAGTCGCACAGCGCAGAAACAGATCCGCCGGCCACCGGCCCACCGTGACCAGCGACTTCCTATCCATACCAATCCTACCTACAGATCCGCCGGCCACCGGCCCACCGCGACCAGCGACTTCCTATCCATACCAATCCTACCTACAGATCCGCCGGCCACCGGCCCACCGCGACCAGCGACTTCCTATCCGTACCAATCCTACCTACAGATCCGCCGGCCCACTGGCCCACCACAACCAGTGATTTCCTCCCGGTACCAATTCTACCTACCAGCCCTCTATACCTCAGGGTTCAAATGCTTCTTCAATGTTGTGGGTCTCTGCCTCAGGGAGTGTGTTTCAAATTTCACACACCCTCCACGTGAAAAGTTTCTCTCTCAGATCCCCTCTGGTCCCCTCTAACCCTCTTCCTTCTCACCTAAACACATGCCCTCGGAATTTAGTTATCTTTATTATGGCAACCAAGGTTCGTTTCCAACCTCCGGCAATGTGTGTGCATGAATGTACATCAGTGTGAGTGTGTGTGTGTGTGTGTGTGTGTATATGTGTGTGAGTGTGAGTGTATGTGTGAGTGTGTGTGCATGAGTGTGAGTGACTGTGAGTGTGTGTGTGAGTGTGAGCGAGCAAGTGTGTGTATGTGAGAGTGTGAGTGTGAGTGAGTGGGTGTATGTGTGTGATTGAGTGTGTGTATGTGTGAGTGAGTGTGTGATTAGAAACATAGAAACATAGAAAATAGGTGCAGGAGTAGGCCATTCGGCCCTTCGAGCCTGCACCGCCATTTATTATGATCATGGCTGATCATCCAACTCAGAACCCAGCCTTCCCTCCATACCCCCTGACCCCTGTAGCCACAAGGGCCATATCTAACTTCCTTTTAAACATAGCTAATGAACTGGCCTCAACAGTTTGCTGTGGCAGAGAATTCCACAGATTCACCACTCTCTGTGTGAAGAAGTTTTTCCTAACCTCGGTCCTAAAAGGCTTCCCCTCTATCCTCAAACTGTGACCCCTCGTTCCAGACCTCCCCAACATCGGGAACAATCTTCCCGCATCTAGCCTGTCCAATCCCTTTAGGATCTTATACGTTTCAATCAGATCCCCCCTCAATCTTCTAAATTCCAACGAGTACAAGCCCAGTTCATCCAGTCTTTCTTCATATGAAAGTCCTGCCATCCCAGGAATCAATCTGGTGAACCTTCTTTGTACTCCCTCTATGGCAAAGATGTCTTTCCTCAGATTGTATGTGTGTGTTAGTGTGAGTGAGTGTGTGTATGTGTGTGTGCGCGTGAGTGTGAGTGAGTGTAAGTGAGTGAGTGTGTGTGTGTTTATGTGTGTGTGTGTGCGTGAGTGTGAGTGTCTGTGTGTGTGAGTGTGTGTGTGCATGAGTGTGAATGTGTGTGTGTGTGTGCACATATGTGTAGTGAGTGAGTGTGTATGTGTGTGAGAGTGTGAGTGAGTGTGTGTATGTGTGTGTGAGTGTGAGCGTGTGTGAGTGAGTGTGTGTATGTATGTGTGAGTGAGTGTGTATGTGTGTGTGAGTGTGAGCATGTGTGCGTGTGTGTGTGTATGTATGTGTGAGTGAGTGTGTGTATGTGTGTGTAAGTGTGAGTGAGTGTGTGTGCGTGAGTGTGAGTGAGTGTGTGTATATGTGTGTGCAATTTGAACTTCCTCCCCGTGGCCGTGCAGGTTTCTCCCAGATGCTCCGGTTTCCTCGCATATGCCAACGATGTGGGGGGAGGGGCAGGAGGGAAGGGGGAGCTGATGGGAACGTGGGGAGAATGAAATAAAATCAGTCTAATGGGTGGTCGATGGTCAGCAGACTCTGTGGGCCAAAGGGCCTGTTTTCGTTGAAACTATGACTCCGTGATCTTTAAGGGGAACGGGAGAAGATGGGTCAGATGCAGACAGCTACCAGCTCTGTGTCTCGTGCCCCTCTCACTCCACAGACACTGTGCCACTCCCGGGACACACTGCCTAACAAACTTACTCAGTGGTTGAAACCTGTGTCTAGCCTCGTGAGTCAGAAAGTCGGGGGTTTGAGGCCTGGTTCTGAGCGGAGAGAGCAGAAGTCAGTGCTGCGTTGAGGGAGTGCCACAATATATTCCGTATGAGACACTGAGCTGTCTTTGCCTCCAGGGAAGATTTAAAAGATCCGTCTGTGACTTCTTTGGAGAAGAGAGGGAGAGTTCTGGCAGTGGCCAGGGACAACAGTTCATTCTCAATCAACATCAGGAAATGGGTGACCCAAAATCCAGTTTATTGTCATCTGCACAAGCGCGTGTATGCTCAGACATGATGAAAAACTTCTTTGCAGCAGCATCATGGGCACCGAGTATCAGGGACACGACATTCACTCAAACAAAACATGAAATATGTAAGATTATACTAGAAAGATCGCAGTTAAAACTAAATAAACAAAGTGCATTGTAGTGTAAAGTGGTCCCAGTGTTGCTGTACTGAGGTAGTGATCAGAGTTTGTTGGCTGGTTCAGGAACCGAATGGTGAAGGGAAGAGTGGCTTTTCTTGAACCTGGTGGAGTGGGACTTCAGGCTTCTGAACGGGAGCCGCCAGAAGATGGTCCGGTGAGGATCTTTGATGCCTGATGCTGTGTTCGTGAGGCAGCCCCTCCTGTAGAGTCTGTCGTTGCTGGGGATGGATGTACTGGGTTTATGCCAGCTCTGCTTGCTGCTCCACAACGTTCACTCCGGTCTCCGCGGCACTGACTGGCTGCTCCGAGCTTCGTGTCTGCGAGCTCCGCTGTGTGACGAACTGAGGCTGAGGCTGTGGGCCTGTTTTGGCTGCTCCGAGCTTCGTGTCTATGGACTCACTTTCATTCTGAATGTTTATTGTTTGCACAATTGGTGATTTTTTTCGCTTTCTCTGCACATTGGGTGCTTGTTAGTCTTTTTTAATGGGTTCCTTCAGGTTTCTTGTTTAGTGGCTGCCTGTAAAGAGACAAATCTCAAGGTGGTATAATTTACAGATACTTCGATAATAAACGTACCTTGAATTCTCTGCAGCTTCTACCAGTCCTGCACATTCAAATTTCTGTACCAGACCATGATGAAACCAGTCAGGGTATTTTCAGCAACACACATCAAAGTTGCTGGTGAACGCAGCAGACCAGGCAGCATCTGTAGGAAGAGGTGCAGTCGACGTTTCAGGCCGAGATCCTTTGTCAGGACTAACTGAAGGAAGAGTGAGTAAGGGATTTGAAAGTTGGAGGGGGAGGGGGAGATCCAAAATGATAGGAGAAGACAGGAGGGGGAGGGATGGAGCCAAGAGCTGGACCGGTGATAGGCAAAAGGGATATGAGAGGATCATGGGACAGGAGGTCCGGGAAGAAAGACAAGGGGGGGGGGGACCCAGAGGATGGGCAAGGGGTATAGTCAGAGGGACAGAGGGAGAAAAAGGAGAGTGAGAGAAAGAATGTGTTTATAAAAATAAGTAACAGATGGGGTACAAGGGGGAGGTGGGGCCTTAGCGGAAGTTAGAGAAGTCGATGTTCATGTCATCAGGTTGGAGGCTACCCAGACGGACTATAAGGTGTTGTTCCTCCAACCTGAGTGTGGCTTCATCTTTACAGTAGAGGAGGCTGTGGATAGACATGTCAGAATGGGAATGGGATGTGGAATTAAAATGTGTGGCCACTGGGAGATCCTGCTTTCTCTGGCGGACAGAGCGTAGATGTTCAGCAAAGCAGTCTCCCAGTCTGCGTCGGGTCTCGCCAATATATAAAAGGCCACATCGGGAGCACCGGACGCAGTATATCACCCCAGTCGACTCACAGGTGAAGTGTTGCCTCACCTGGAAGGACTGTTTGGGGCCCTGAATGGTGGTAAGGGAGGAAGTGTAAGGGCATGTTTAGCACTTGTTCCGCTTACACGGGTAAGTGCCAGGAGGGAGATCAGTGAGGAGGGATGGGAGGGATGAATGGATAAGGGAGTTGCGTAGGGCGATCCCTGCGAAATGCAGAGAGGGGGGGGAGGGAAAGATGTGCTTAGTGGTGGGATCCCGTTGGAGGTGGCGGAAGTTACGGAGAATAATATGTTGGACTCGGAGGCTGGTGGGGTGGTAGGTGAGGTTGGACCCGGAGGCTGGTGGGGCGTTCACCAGCAACTTTGATGTGTGTTGCTTGAATTTCCAGCATCTGCAGAATTCCTGTTGTTTGAGGGTATTTTCAGCTGTACATTTGAAGAGGTTTGTTAGAGAATTTGGTGACAAATCTCCTCCAGCCTTCATCATGGATCAAGGATCTTGCTTGTATAAGCAGTTCCTGGAAACGTTAGTATTCAAAATTATTTCACAGCCTGTAGAGCTCTTCTGAAGCACCCTTGAATTTGTGGAAGGTGCTTTGTCAGTGGAAGTTGTTTCCTTTCTTTTCAAATCTTTTTATTGTTATATTATACAAAAAAATGAGTACATTGAAGTAACAACACTTACAATATCTCAAAAAAGATATTATCTTAAAGATTGAAAAAAAAATTTTGTGATAACAAAAAAGACCTACTAAGCAGAAAAGTGAGAGAAAAAAGAGAACCCATTAGGTGTACAACCCCGGAGTCAGGCGTCATACAAAAAGCTTCTAAAAATAAACATCAAACCACCAGAAAGAAAAGAAAAATACTAAAAAATTTACAATTAGATTGCAGAAAAATTATATCAATTAGCTCAAATGATAATAACGAGCAAATGAGCCCCATCTTTTCTCAAAATCAAATAAAGGTTCAAAGGTTCGACTTCTAATTTTCTCCAAACTAAGACATAGCATCACTTGAGAGAACCATTGTGACAAAGTGGGAGCTGATGTATCCTTCCACTTCAACAAAATGGCCCTCCTAGCTATCAATGTAACAAATGCAATAACATGTTGGTCAGACACAGAAATACCATGAACATTTTGAGGAATTATTCCAAAAAGCACAGTTAATTTATTAGGTTCTAGATTAATTTTAAGTGCTTTAGAAATTGTTGAAAAAACCAACTTCCAGAACTGTTCCAATATAGAACAAGACCAAAACATATGTGTCAGTATAGCTATCTCAGTTTTACATCTATCACAATGACTATCAACATTAGAAAACATTTTAGAAAGTCTCTCCTTCGTCAAATGATAACGATGTACAATTTTAAATTGAATCAATGAATGGCTAGCGCAAGTTGAAGAAGAATTAACCAGCTTCAAAACCTGCATCCAATCCTCCATCATAAAAGTCAAATTAAGTTCCTTTTTCCAATCCTGTTTAATCTTAGATAAAGGATGCTTATCCCATTGTAATAATAAATTATAAATTCTTCCAGTAGAACCCTTGATCGAAGGATTCATACTCATAATAGTATCTAACAGGTCAGCCTCCAATATGTAAGGAAAATTACTTAAATATTTTTGTAACAAATGTCTAACTTGAAGGTATTGCAGAAAGTGTGAGTATGAAAGAGAATATTTATCAATTAATTGTTCAAAAGACATCAATCTATCTTCTTTAAATAAATCCAAAAAAGAATTAATACCTTTATTTTTCCAAAGTAAAAAAATTGGATCACTCAAAGAAGGCTTAAAAAAGTAATTTCAATAAATTAAACTGCAAAGTTTGAATTTTTTAAGATTAAAAAAATTGCGGAACTGGAGCCAAATTTGTAAAAAATATTTAATCACAGGATATAAGTTTAAATTAACAACTTTAGCTAATTGCATAGGTAAAGCAGCTGCCAATAATGAGGTTAAATAAAACTGTTTTACAACTTCCAGTTCCAGGTCTACCCAAATTGGCCAATCTTATCAACCCAGTATAACCAAAAAGACATATATCGCACATTAACAGCCCAATAATACATTCTTAGATTAGGCAAGGCAAGACCTCCATCCTTTTTCAATTTTTGTAAATGACATTTACTAATTCTTGGTCTTTTATTATTCCAAATAAAAGATAGAATAATAGAATCAATCTGATCAAAGATCTTCCTAGTCAAAAAAAACAGGAATATTCTGAAGTAAATATAAAAATTTCCGTAAAATCATCATTTTAACTATATGAATACGACCAACAAGTGAAAATGTAAGTGGACTCCATCTACTAAATAAATACTTCATAGAGTCTACTAAAGGAACAAAATTAGCTTTATAAAGATCCTTATATTTTTTAGTAATTATAATACCTAAATATCTAAAAGAATCCATGACTTTAAAAGGAGTATTAACCTATAGAGACAGAATCATTTAAAGGAAACAATTTACTTTTACTAAAATTTATTTTATATCCTGAAAAACCTCCAAATTCATTAAATAATTTTAGCAAGGCAGGAATAGGTTCGTCAGGGTTAGATATATAAACCAATAAATCATCAGCATAAAGAGAGACCTTATGCATGGTCTCATTCACAAAAATCCCATGGATATTTTTAGCCTCACGAAGAGCAATAGCAAGGGGTTCTAATATTAAATTAAACAACAAAGGACTTAATAGACAGCCTTGCCTTGTCCCCCGTGAAAGCTGAAAAAAAGGAGACCTACAATTGTTAGTGACAACAGTAGCAATAGGGGCTTTATAAAAAAGTTGTTTTCTTTGGTACAGAAGCCCCGTGAACAACCCAATTCCTCACCGACTTAGTGTTATGGGAAACTGAAACATCAGAACCACAGGCTTTCCTCCTTCCTGTTAAAATAAATTCCCTCCCCCCCCCCTCTTCTTCTATTCCCCACTTACGTCTTCTCACCTGCCTATCCCCCTGGTGCCCCTCTTTCTTCCCTTTCTCCTATGAGATTCCTATCACCTTCTCGTTATTCTCCCTCCCCTCCCCCCACCTTTTTGTTCTGGCATCTTCCCCCTTTTCTTTCCAGTCCTGCGGAAGGGACTTGACCCAAAACGTCACCTGTTTATTCATTTCCATAGGTGCTGCCTGACCTGCTGAGTTCCTCCAGCAGTGTGTGTGTGTGTGTGTGTGTGTGTGTGTGTGTGTGTGTGTGTGTGTGTGTGTGTGTGTGTGCGCGCGCGCTGCTTTACATTCAGAGACGCACCCTAATCATCCACAATATTCAGTGATGGGCACTCAAGAGATGGCAGATTCTGGAATCTGGAGCCGTACACAAGACATACTGGCAAAAACTCAGCAGGGCAGACCGCATCTGTGAAGGGAAATGGACAGTCGACATTCTGAGATCCCTCGTCTGGGCCAGCTAATCTCGACCCAAAATGTCCACTGTCCATTTCCCTCTGCAGATGCTGCCTGACCCATTAAACAGGGATGTCCCCTAACCAACTACATATGTCATTCAGAGATGATCCGTAACCATTTACACAAATTACATTCAGAGACACTCCCTAACCGAGTACACAAGCTAGGAGGGAAAGATGTAAATAATGTTGAAAGAGGACAGAGGAAATTTACAGGGATGTTGCCGGGTCTGGAGGACCCCGAATTATAAGGAAAGATTAAATAGGTTAGGACTGTGTTCCTAGGAATGTAGAAGATTGAGGGGAGATTTGACAGAGGTATACAAAACTTCTGCACTCCTGAGAGTGTGGAACGAGCTGCCAGGACAAGTGGTGCATGCCTGCTTGATTTAAGAGAAGTTTTGATAGCGACGTGGAGGGTTATGTGCTGTGCTTTTCTGTGACTCTATGACTAAGCACGGATTGGGGCCGTTTGGCCCATCTGGGCCATACGACAATTGTCCCTAACTCCTAATTCCATGTCACCATGTTACACCCGTATCCCTTTCTTGGTAGAATCTTCCCTCACCAATCTGCAGGTGCTATTCAGAAACAATCAACAACCTGCTGGGGGAACTCAGCGGGTCAAATAGCAACAGTGCGGGTGAAGGATTTGCCGACGTTTCGGTTCGAGCGGATTTTCAGAGACGCTCCCTAACGAAGCACAGGTGTAAGATTCGGGGACGTTCCCTAACCCTCCACACCAGCCATCTTCTTCGGGACCATTGCGCTGCGTTAGTCAGACCTGACCGATCCTTCGCAAGCGATCAGCTCAGACCGGTCGACATGCTCAGTCACCTCGAGGTTACCAGCTCTGCATCCGAGAACGACACGGCGGAATATTGTGTTAATGGAGGGAGACGGGGAATAATCAAGCACCATTTGGACGAGAGCGCTCCTCCTAAGGAATGTGTTGCTCAGGAAAGGGGTTTAGACTGTGAGACCATAAGCAGAATTATAAAGCCATTTGCCCTATCGAGTCTGTTCTTCCATTTAATCGTGGCTAATCCATTTTCCAACTCAACTCCAATCCCCTGCCTTCTCCCTGTATAGCTTCAAGAATCCATCAACCCCTGCCTTAAATATATCCAATGATTTGACCTCCACAGCCGCCTGTGGCAATGAATTCCACAGATTCATCGTCCTCTGGCTAAAGAAATTCCACATCTTCTCCGTTCTACAAGGAACGCCCCCCTAAGCTTCGGCTGTGTCCCCTGGTCCTAAACTCTCCCACCATGAGAAACATCCTCTCCACATCCACTCTGTCGAGGCCATTCAACACTCGACAGGTTACAATGAGATTCCCCCTCCCCCGCCCCATTCTTCTGAATTCCAGTGAGTACAGGCCCAGAGCCATCAAACGTTCCTCATATGACAAGCCTTTCAATCCCGGAATTATTTCCGTGAAACTCCTTTGAACCCTCTCCAATGTCAGTCAGCACGTTCTTTCTTAGATAAGGGGCCCAAAACTGCTCACAATATTCGTTCATGAAGTGAAGGCTTAGCATGGGTCTTGCCTGCATTTATTTCAAGCTTCTAGATACCACGGACAAGAAAGTTCACCAGTGCCCTGATTTCCCCAGGAGGCTAAGGAGATTTGGCATGGCCCCATTGACCCTCGCCAGTTCTCACAGATGCACCAGAGACAGCATCCTTTCCGGATGCTGTACAGCCGCTTGGGCAACTGCTCTGCCCGTGACGGCAAGAAACCACCGAGAGCTGTGGGCACAACCCAGCCCGTCGCGGAAACCTGCCGCGCCCCCTTGGCAGCACACACAACACGCTGGAGGAACTCAGCTGATCGGGCAGCATCCATGGAAATAAAAGAGTCGACATCTTGGGTCGAGACCTTCTTCAGCACTGGAGAGGCGGGGGGAGTGGGGAGACGCCAGAATGAAAAGGTAGGGGGAAAGGGAAAGAGGATAGGCAGAAGGTGATCGGTGAAGCCAGGTGGGAAAGGTAAAGGGCTGGAGAGGAAGGAATCTGATAGGAGAGGAGAGTGGAACATAGGAGAAAGGGAATGCGGAGGGGAGGAGATAGGCAGGTGAGAAGTGGTAAGACGCCACAGTTGGGAATAGAAGAGGGAGGGGGGCATTTTTTTACCCGAAGGAGAAACCTACATTCATGCCATCAGGTTGGAAGCTACCCAACGGAATACAAGGTGCTGTTCCTCCATCCTGGCTTCATCGTGGTAGAAGAGGAGGCCACGGACCGACATGTTGGAATGGGAGTGGGAGTCAGATATTAAAATGTTGGGCCACCATGAAATTCCACTTTGGGCCAATGGAGGTGCTCGATGAAGTGGTCCCCCAATTTATGACAGGTCTCAATTTACAGACACGGCTGGTGGCATAGTGGCATCAGTGCCGGACTTCGGGATGAAAGGTCCTGAGTTCGAATCTAGCCGGCTCCCCTGCACGCTTTCCATCCGTGCTGGGTTTCCAGCTGGTGATCTCTTTGGAAACTCACCCGGCAGAAGGCAATGGCAAACCACTGCTGTAAACTGCCTCGTACGTGGTTCCCCGCTACATCAGAGAGGCATGGAGGGAAATTGTCCGCTAACCAGAGAAACATAGGATGCGACGTACCTTTCCTTTCCTCAATTTACAATGGTCTCCAGGGACTCTGTCTACACTTCTCGCTGCCTCGGGAAATCAGCCAACATAACCAAAGATCCCACCCGCCCCAGACATCTTCTCTCCTATCAGGCAGAAGATACAAAAGCCTTAAAGCATGTACCACCAGGCTCAGCTCAAGGACAGCTGCCATACCACTGTTAGAAGAGTTTTGAATGGACCGCTTGTATTTTAAAGATGAACTTTTGATCTCCCAACTTACCTCGTCATGGCCCTCATACTTTATTGTTTGCCTGCACTGCACTTTCCCTGTAACTAAGACCATAAGACCAAAATATACAGGAGCAGAATCAGGCCATTTGGCCCATCCAGTCTGTTCCATTTCATCATGGCTGATCCAGTTTCCTTCTCAGCCCCAATCTCCTGTCTTCTCCCAATATCCTTTCATTCTCTGCCTAATCAGGAATTTACCAACTCGGCCATAGTCACCAAGTCAAACTACATTTATTGTCAAAGTATGTATACTTTGTACAACTTTGAGATTCGTCTTTTACAGGCAGCCACAAAACAAAGAAACCCAAATAGAACCCATTAAAACAAAAGACCGTCAAAAACGCAACATGCAGAGAAAAACAACCAAAACAAAATGTGCAAACAATAAAAGTGAGCAAATAGCATGCAGACCAGAAGTTCACAAAAGTGCGTTCACACTGTGATCATTGCAGGCCACAGCCACAGTTCAGTGCAGAGACGAGTAAACCCCGCAGAGCAGCAATTTGAACTGGCCTGTGCCTGGCCTCCAGCCCTGACACACTGACATCTTCAATTCGGCTTGGCGCTTAAATTGCCCAGACCCTGCTTTCGGACCTGGACCCAGCCGCTTTGATACAATACACTCTCAGGCCACTGCTCCACCTCTTCAATTCTGCACGGCACTTAAATTGATTAAACTTCGGGTCTTTCCTCACTCTCAGGCCCCGCCGCCTCGACTCGAGTTCGATTCAGCCAAATCAAATTGCCTCCAAGTTCGCTCCAGGAATGGCCAAACATTGGCTCATTCCCCTGTCTCTGGCCCAGAACCCACCACCTTGATTCAACCACACCCCTGCTGTCCTGCACCTCAATGACTGCCTGTAGCAAAGAATTCCACAGATTCACCACTCTCTGGTGAAAGAAATTCCTCCTTATCTCCATTCTAAAAGGACAGCCCTCTGTTCTGAGGTTGTGTCTTCTGGTCTTAGACTCTCCCACCATAGGAAACATCCTCTCCACGTCTACTCTATCAAAGCCTTTCAACATGCTATAGGTTTCAGTGAGACCCACCTCATTCTTCTGAATTCCAGTGAGTAGAGGCCCAGAGCCATCAAATGCTCCTCATATGACAAGCCATTCAATCCTGGAATCATTTTCATAAACCTCCTTTCAGCTCAACCTTTCTCAGGGGCCTAAAACTGCTCACAATACTTCAAGTGAGGCCCCACCAGTGCTTTATAAAGCCTCAACATTACATCCTTGCTTTTATATTCTACTCCTCTCAAAATTAGTAGCTAACATTGCGTTTGCCTTCCTCACCACAGACTCAGCCTGCAAGTTGAACTTTAGGAAATCCTGCATAAGAACTCCTAAATCTGTTTGCCCCTCAGTTTTTTTGTATTTCTGTCTGTTTAGGAAATAGTCAACCCTTTCATTTCCTCGACCAAAGTGCATGACCAAGCACTTCCCGAGATTATATATTCCGTCTGCCAATTCTTTGCCCACTCTCCTAATCTGTCCAAATGCTTCTGTAGCCTCTGTACTTCCTCAAAACTACCTGGCCCTCCACCTATCTTCATATCATCTGCAAACATTGCTACAAGGACATCAATTCCATCATCCAAATCATTAACACTTTAACTGCAACATTTTGTCCTGCATTCTGTTGTTGCTTTTGCCTTGTACTGCCTCAGTGTACCAGTGTTTTAATCTACCTGGTGACATACCAAATCTCCACAAACTCCTAATGAAATATTCGTGATTGCATCAATATATTGGACCTAGGATAGATCCCCTGAGAGGTAGATGCCCAGAAACTTGAAGCTGCTCACCCTTTCCACCGCTGACCCCTTGGTGAGGACTGGTATGTGTTCTCCTGTCTTCCCCCTTCCAGAGGTCCACCTATAACTCTTAACGTCCCCTTACCAATCTAGAATCTATCAATCAGTACCCTAATGTCTGTGGCAAAGAATTCCACAGATTCACCATCCTTTGGCTGAAGAAATAACTTCTTATCTCAGTTCTAAAGAGAAGTGTCTTTCTCTCATCCACGCCCATTCTTTCAAGGCCATTCAGCACTCTGCTGCTGAGATCTTGATGTGCCCAGTTACCATTCCACAATCCCCAGCTCCATTACCCCACTGTGCCCTCGTTCTCAATCTGCTGGTGAGTGACTGTGACATCACCCACCCTTGACGTTCAATCATCCAGCCCCCCACTATCGACATACTGGAGTCACCATTGACCAGAAACTCAACCAGACTAGCTACACAAACACCGTGGCTACAAGGACAACTAGAGGTCAGAGGTTAAGGGTGAAAGGTGAAATGTTTAAGGGGAATATGAAGGGAAACTTCTTCACTCAGAAGGTCATGAGACTGGGATGAGCTGCCAGCGCAAGTGGTGCACGCGAGCTCGATTTCAACGTTTAAGAGAAGTTTGGATAGGTATATGGAGGGTAGGGGTAAAGAGAGCTATGGTCCTGATGCAGGTTGATGGGAGTAAGCAACTTAAATGGTTCAGCATGGACTAGGTGGGCTGATAGGCCTGTTTCTCTGCTGTACTTTTCTATGACTCTGAACAAGATAAATAAATCAGAAAGAGGATAGTGAGGTGGTGCATGCGAGCTCGATTTCAATGTTTAAGAGAGTTTGGATAGGTACATGGATGGTAGGGGAATGGACAGCTATGGTTCTGGTGCAGGTGGATGAGACTAGGCAGATTAAATGGTTCAGTATGGACTAGATGGGCTGAAGGGCCTTTTTCCGAGCTGTATTTTTTCTATGACTGTAAGAAAAGGTCAGAGAGTGGGGATCCTATGCTGGGTGACTCACCTCCTGACACCCATGGGCCTCTCCCTCAACTTCAAGGCACAAGTCAAGCATGTGACGGGACCCTCTCCACTAACCTGGGTGAGTACAGCTCCGACAATTCTCAAGAAGTTCGACAGCGCCCAGGACGAAGCAGCCCGCTCAATTAGCATCACACCCACCCCCAACCCCCACCACTGGCACACAGTGGTTGCTGTGCGCACTGTCTACAAAACACATCGCGGCTGTTCACCAAAGCCATTCTAAAGCCTCTCCGTAGCCCACCACCTCTCGCACCGCCAAGGACAAAGGCAGAGGGTGCAGAGGAATGCCACCACCTGCAGGTTGCCCTCCTTGTCGCACGCCATGCTGATTTGGAAATGTATCTCTACTCATTGACCATCAGCAGGTCTGCATGCTGGAAATTCCTCCCCAGCAGCACCGTGGGAACACTTCCAGAAAGACTGTGGTGGTTCAAGAAGGTAGATCACCTAAACACAAAATACTCTGCAGATGCTGGGGTCAAAGCAACACTCACAACATGCTGGAGGAACTCAGCAGGTCTGGCAGCATCCGTGGAAATGATCAGTCGACGTTTCGGGCCGGAACCCTTTGTCAGGACTGAAGAGGGAAGGGGCAGAGGCCCTATAAAGAAGGTGGGGGGAGGGTGGGAAGGAGAAGGCTGGTAGGTTCCAGGTGAAAAACCAGTAAGGGGAAAGATAAAGGGGTTGGGGAGGGGAAGCAGGGAGGTGATAGGCAGGAAAGGTGAAGAAGGAATAGGGGAAAACACAATGGGTAGTAGAAGGAGGCGGAACCATGAGGGAGGTGATAGGCAGCTGGGGGAGGGGGCAGAGTGAAATAGGGATAGGGGAAGGGAGGGGGAGGGAATTACCAGAAGTTGGAGAATTCTATGTTCATACCAAGGGGCTGGAGACTACCTAGACGGTATATGAGGTGTTGCTCCTCCAACCCGAGTTTAGCCTCATCATGGCAGTAGAGGAAGCCATGTATGGACATATCCGAATGTGAATGGGAAGCAGAGTTGAAGTAGGTGGCTACCGGGAGATCCTGTCTGTTGTGGCGGACAGAGTGGAGGTGCTCGATGAAGCGGTCCCCCAATCTGCAACGGGTTTCACCGATGTAGAGGAGGCCGCACCGGGAGCACCGGATGCAATAGATGACCCCAACAGACTCACAAGTGAAGTGTTGCCTCACCTGGAAGGACTGCTTGGGGCCCTGAATGGTGGCAAGAGAGGAGGTGTAGGGACAGGTGTAGCACTTACGCTTACAGGGATAAGTGCCGGGTGGGAGGGCTTCTGTACAACGGCAGCAGTGAGAAGAGAGCATGGCCTTAACGATGGGGGTTTTGATAAAAGATGCTGCTTTCTTGCAGCAGTGCTCCATGTAAATGTCCTCAATGGTGGGGAAGGCTTTACCTGTGATGGACTGGGCTGTAACCGCTGTTTTTTTGCAGAATTTTCCACTCCTGGGCATTGGTGTTTCCATACCAGGCCCTGTTGCACCCAGTCATTTTCGTGTGTTTCTCACCCCGTGCATGCCACCTTGCCTGAACAGAGGAACACTTTCAGTAATAGACTGAGACAACTGTGCTGCTCCAAAGAGCACGATATGAGGTCATTCTTACCCTCGACCATTAGGCTCTTTAATGAGTCAACCTACAGCCAGGGAAGTGATGATTCCTCCTATCAGACTGTTTAAGATAACTTATTCGTTAAAAATTTATTCTTCTTACTTCTCTTCTTATATTGTATATCCGTGAGCTTGTAATGCTACTGTGACACTGTAATTTCCTTTGGAATCAATAAAGTATCTATCCATCTATCTATGTCGTAAAGGATGCTTGAATATTAATAGAGCATGAAAACAGGCCATTCAGCCCAACCCATCCATGGTGCCCACCAAGATAATCCCATTTGCCCATGTCCCTCTAAACTCCTGTGCACATATCGGTGCAAGTATCTTTGAAACGTTACTATCGTACCTACCTTCACCATATTCATTCCATACACACCACCCTCTGCATGAAGAAATTTCTCCTCAAGTCCCTTTAAATCCTTCCACCAGCACAGGAACAGGACCCTCCACTCACAGTGTTGTGTGGGAACTTAGAAAATGAGTAATGAAACACCTTCATTCATTATGTGCCATGTCGTACGACGTGCGTGATCATGGTCTTTCCACACCCATGAGTGTTCTCAGCAAATTTTTCTACAGAACTGGTTTGCCATTGTCTTCTTCTGGGCAGTGCCTTTACAAGATGGGTGACCCCAGCAACTATCAATACTCTTCGGAGATTGTCTGCCTGGTGTCAGTGGTTGCATAACCAGGACTTGTGATATGTACCAGCTGTTCATACAACCACAATGGCTTCATGTGACCCTGATTGGGGGGCTAAACAAGTGCTACATCCTGCCCAAGGGTGACCTACAGGCTAGCGGGGGGAAGGAGCGTGTTACACCTCCTTTGGTAGAGACATATCTCCACCTCACCACAAGTATTAAACTCCTAAGTCAACTATTTGCTTCTGGCTGCACATGGTCCATATCCCTCCATTTTCTGCACATTCAACTGCACATGCAACTTTATAAAACTCTGGTTAGGCCACATCTAGAGTATTGCATACAATTTGGGTTGCCCCACTATAGGAAGGATGTTGAGGCTTTGGAGAGGGTGCAGAAGAGGTTTAGCAGGTTGCTGCCTGGTTTAGAGGGCATGTGTTTTCATGACAGGTTGGACAAACTTGCTCCAACTTTTTTGGAGTACTACAGGCAGAGAAGAGATCCAATAGAGGTTTACAAGAATATAAGAGGCATAGATAGAGTAGACAGGGAGTATCTGTTTCCCAGGGTAGAAATGTCTAATACCAGAGGGCATTGAAGGTGAGAGAGGGATGTGAGATCTTCTTTTTCTACTTAGAGCGGTGGCTGTCTGGTTTGGTGGTAGAGGCAAATATATTAGAGGCTTTTAAGAGACGTTTGGATAGGCACATGGATGTGAGGAAGATGGAGGGATATGGACATGGTGTAGGTAGGAGGGATTAGTTTTTGGGGATTTTTGATTTGATTTTTAGCTGTGGGCCAAATAGCCTGTTTCTGTGCTGTTCTATATTCTGTTATATTTATGAGGCTATCTAAGAGCCTTTTAAACACATCCATTGTTTTTGTCTCCACTAACAACCCTGAAGAAGAAGGAAAAAGATAGGGGAGGAGACTGGACCACGGAATGGAGGAGAGGAACCAGAGGGGCATGATGGGAAGGTGAGGAGAAAAGAAGGGGTAGGATGGTAATCAGAATGGGGAATGGAGAAAGAGAAAAGGGGGAGGAGGGAGAAGGTAGAGAAATTGATGCTTTTGCTGTCAGGTTGGAGGCTACCCAGACGGAAAGACTGTCTGGAGCCCTGAATGGTGATGAGGGAGGAGGTGTAGGGTAGGTTAACTCTTGACACAGTTTGAGGGTTAAGTTCCCAGAGGGAGACTAGTTGGGAGGTACTTTCTTGTTAATAATGCTATTAAAAAAGCAAACTTATTTTTAGAAAGGGGATTTCATTAAACCTTAGTCAAATTTTGGTTAGGCCTGGAGGGCTGAGTTCCAGTTTCCAGTTATAAAAAGATGAACAAGTCACTGGAACTGTACTGGAAATGATTCATCATCACCAAAACAGAAATGACAAGCTATACTTTATTTGGAAGAGACCATATTTTCTTTCTCAAGTAAAAAAAAGGGAATGTGTATTACATAAGCTATTTACATAGATATTTTCACTTGTGATAGAGAGGAGTGGAAGGCAGGTGGTCACGCCGGGGCCACGGGAGGCAGACAAGTGGGTCACGGTTAGGAGGGGGAAGGGGAAAAGGCAGGTGATGGGGAGTACCCCGGTGGCTGTGCCCCTTAACAACAGGTACTCCTGTTTGAGTACTGTTGGAGGGGACAGCTTACCCGAGGGAAGCGACAGTGGCCGTGCCTCCGGCACAGAGTCTGGCCCTGTAGCTCAGAAGGATAGGGCAAGGAAGAGGAGGGCAGTTGTGATAGGGGACTCGATAGTAAGGGGGTCAGATAGGCGATTCTGTGGACGCAGTCCAGAGACTCGGATGGTAGTTTGCCTCCCTGGTGCCAGGGTCCAGGATATTTCTGATCGTGTCCAAGATATCCTGAAGTGGGAGGGTGAGGAGCCAGAGGTCCTGGTACATATAGGTACCAATGACATAGGTAGGAAAAGGGATGAGGTCCTGAAAGAAGAATATAGGGAGCTAGGAAGGGAGTTGAGAAAAAGGACCGCAAAGGTAGTAATCTCGGGATTACTGCCTGTGCCCCGCGACAGTGAGAGTAGGAATGCGATGAGGTGGAGGATAAATGCGTGGCTGAGGGATTGGAGCAGGGGGCAGGGATTCAAGTTTTTGGATCATTGGGACCTCTATTGGTGCAGGCGTGACCTGTACAAAAAGGACGGGTTACACTTAAATCCTAGGGGGACCAATATCCTGGCAGGGAGATTAGCGGGGGCTACTGAGGTGACTTTAAACTAGAATGGTTGGGGGGTGGGAATCAGATTAAAGAGGCTAGGTGTGAGGAGGTTAGTTCACAACAGGGGGATGGGAACCAGTGCAGAGAGACAGAGGGGTGTAAAGTGAGCGTAGAAGCAAAAAGTACAAAGGGGAAAAGTAAAAGTGGCAGGCCGACAAATCCAGGGCAAGCATTAAAAAGGGCTAAGAGAGTTGTAAAAGAGCGCCTGAAGGCTTTATGTGTCAATGCAAGGAGCATTCGTAATAAGGTGGATGAATTGAAAGTGCAGATTGTTATTAATGATTATGATATAGTTGGGATCACAGAGACATGGCTCCAGGGTGACCAGGGATGGGAGCTCAACATTCAGGGATATTCAATATTCAGGAGGGATAGACATGAAGGAAGGGGAGGTGGGGTGGCGTTGCTGGTTAAAAAAGAGATTAACGCAATAGAAAGGAAGGACATAAGCCGGGAAGATGTGGAATCGATATGGGTAGAGCTGCGTAACACTAAGGGGCAGAAGACACTGGTGGGAGTTGTGTACAGGCCACCTAACGGTAGTAGTGAGGTCGGAGATGGTATTAAACAGGAAATTAGAAATGTGTGCAATAAAGGAACAGCAGTTATAATGGGTGACTTCAATCTACATGTAGACTGGGTGAACCAAATTGGTAAAGGTGCTGAGGAAGAGGATTTCTTGGAATGTATGCGGGATGGTTTTTTGAACCAACATGTCGAGGAACCGACTAGAGAGCAGGCTATTCTGGACTGGGTTTTGAGCAATGAGGAAGGGTTAATTAGCGATCTTGTCGTGAGAGGCCCCTTGGGTAAGAGTGACCATAATATGGTGGAATTCTTCATTAACATGGAGAGTGACATAGTTAATTCAGAAACAAAGGTTCTGAACTTAAAGAGGGGTAACTTTGAAGGTATGAGTCGTGAATTAGCTAAGATAGACTGGCAAATGACACTTAAAGGATTGACGGTGGATATGCAATGGCAGGCATTTAAAGGTTGCATGGATGAACTACAACAATTGTTCATCCCAGTTTGGCAAAAGAATAAATCAAGGAAGGTAGTGCACCTGTGGCTGACAAGAGAAATTAGGGATAGTATCAATTCCAAAGAAGTAGCATACAAATTAGCCAGAGAAAGTGGCTCACCTGAGGACTGGGAGAAATTCAGAGTTCAGCAGAGGAGGACAAAGGGCTTAATTAGGAAGGGGAAAAAAGATTATGAGAGAAAACTGGCAGAGAACATAAAAACGGACTGTAAAAGCTTTTATAGATATGTAAAAAGGAAAAGACTGATAAAGACAAATGTAGGTCCCCTGCAGACAGAAACAGGTGAATTGATTATGGGGAGCAAGGACATGGCAGACCAATTGAATAATTACTTTGGTTCTGTCTTCACTAAGGAGGACATAAATAATCTTCCAGAAATAGTAAGGGACAGAGGGTCCAGTGAGATGGAGGAACTGAGTGAAATACATGTTAGTAGGGAAGTGGTGTTAGGTAAATTGAAGGGATTGAAGGCAGATAAATCCCCAGGGCCAGATGGTCTGCATCCCAGAGTGCTTAAGGAAGTAGCCCAAGAAATAGTGGATGCATTAGTGATAATTTTTCAAAACTCGTTAGATTCTGGACTAGTTCCTGAGGATTGGAGGGTGGCTAATGTAACCCCACTTTTTAAAAAAGGAGGGAGAGAGAAACCGGGGAATTATAGGCCGGTTAGCCTAACGTCGGTGGTGGGGAAACTGCTGGAGTCAGTTATCAAGGATGTGATAACAGCACATTTGGAAAGCGGTGAAATGATCGGACAAAGTCAGCATGGATTTGTGAAAGGAAAATCATGTCTGACGAATCTCATAGAATTTTTTGAGGATGTAACTAGTAGAGTGGATAGGGGAGAACCAGTGGATGTGGTATATTTGGATTTTCAAAAGGCTTTTGACAAGGTCCCACACAGGAGATTAGTGTGCAAACTTAAAGCACACGGTATTGGGGGTAAGGTATTGGTGTGGGTGGAGAATTGGTTAGCAGACAGGAAGCAAAGAGTGGGAATAAACGGGACCTTTTCAGAATGGCAGGCGGTGACTAGTGGGGTACCGCAAGGCTCAGTGCTGGGACCCCAGTTGTTTACAATATATATTAATGACTTGGATGAGGGAATTAAATGCAGCATCTCCAAGTTTGCGGATGACACGAAGCTGGGTGGCAGTGTTAGCAGTGAGGAGGATGCTAAGAGGATGCAGGGTGACTTGGATAGGTTGGGTGAGTGGGCAAACTCATGGCAGATGCAATTTAATGTGGATAAATGTGAAGTTATCCACTTTGGTGGCAAAAATAGGAAAACAGATTATTATCTGAATGGTGGCTGATTAGGAAAAGGGGAGGTGCAACGAGACCTGGGTGTCATTATACACCAGTCATTGAAAGTGGGCATGCAGGTACAGCAGGCGGTGAAAAAGGCGAACGGCATGCTGGCATTTATAGCGAGAGGATTCGAGTACAGGAGCAGGGAGGTACTACTGCAGTTGTACAAGGCATTGGTGAGACCACACCTGGAGTATTGTGTGCAGTTTTGGTCCCCTAATCTGAGGAAAGACATCTTTGCCATAGAGGGAGTACAAAGAAGGTTCACCAGATTGATTCCTGGGATGGCAGGTCTTTCATATGAAGAAAGACTGGATGAACTGGGCTTGTACTCGTTGGAATTTAGAAGATTGAGGGGGGATCTGATTGAAACGTATAAGATCCTAAAGGGATTGGACAGGCTAGATGCGGGAAGATTGTTCCCGATGTTGGGGAGGTCCAGAACGAGGGGTCACAGTTTGAGGATAGAGGGGAAGCCTTTTAGGACCGAGATTAGGAAAAACTTCTTCACACAGAGAGTGGTGAATCTGTGGAATTCTCTGCCACAGCAAACTGTTGAGGCCGGTTCATTGGCTGTGTTTAAGAGGAAGTTAGATATGGCCCTTGTGGCTACAGGGGTCAGGGGGTATGGAGGGAAGGCTGGGTTCTGAGTTGGATGATCAGCCATGATCATAATAAATGGCGGTGCAGGCTCGAAGGGCCGAATGGCCTACTCCTGCACCTATTTTCTATGTTTCTATGTTTCTATGTTTCTATGTTTCTAAGATATTAATATTGAGTTAATTTCATGCATTTTCTTCTGAGAACCAGACATAATGGAATGAACCATTTATTCAATTCTTCAATTATGTGAAGAACAAAAGGATGACAGGAGTGAAGGTAGGACCGATTAGAGATAAAGGTGGGAAGATGTGCCTGGAGGCTGTGGAAGTGAGCGAGGTCCTCAATGAGAGGGGTATGTCACCAATGAGAGGGAACTTGATGATGGTGAGGACAATATGAGTGAGGTTGATGTTCTGGAGCATGTTGATATCAAGGGAGAGGAGGTGTTGGAGTTGTTTAAATACATTAGGACGGATAAGTCCTCGGGGCCTGACGGAATATTCCCCAGGCTGCTCCACGAGGCGAGGAAAGAGATTGCCGAGCCTCTGGCTTGCGAGTCTTTATGTCCTCGTTGTCCACGAGAGTGGTACTGGAGGATTGGAGGGAGGCGAATGTTGTCCCCTTGTTCAAAAAAGGTAGTAGGGATAGTCCGGGTAATTATAGACCAGTGAGCCTTACGTCTGTGGTGGGAAAGCTGTTGGAAAAGATTCTTAGAGATAGGATCTATGGGCATTTAGAGAATCATGGTCTGATCAGAGACAGTCAGCATGGCTTTCTGAAGGGCAAGATAATATATAACAAGCCTGATAGAGTTCTTTGAGGAGGTGACAAGGCATATGGATGAGGGTAGTGCAGTGGATGTGATCTATCTGGATTTTAGTAAGGCATTTGACAAGGTTCCACACGGTAGGCTTATTCAGAAAGTCAGAAGGCATGGGATCCAGGGAAGTTTGGCCAGGTGGATTCAGAATTGGCTTGCCTGCAGAAGGCAGAGGGTCGTAGTGGAGGGAGTACATTCAGATTGGAGGATTGTGACTAGTGGTGTCCCACAAGGGTCTGTTCTGGGACCTCTATTTTTCATGATTTTTATTAACCACCTGGATGTGGTTTTAGAAGGGTGGGTTGGCAAGTTTGCAGATGACACAAAGGTCGGTGGTGTTGTAGATAGTGTAGAGGATTGTCGAAGATTGCAGAGAGACATTGATAGCATGCAGAAGTGGGCTGAGAAGTGGCAGATGGAGTTCAACCCAGAGAAGTGTGAGGTGGTACACTTTGGAAGGACAAACTCCAAGGCACAGTACAAAGTAAATGGCAAGATACTTGGTAGTGTGGAGGAGCAGAGGGATCTGGGGGTACATATCCACAGATCCCTGAAAGTTGCCTCGCAGGTAGATAGGGTAGTTAAGAAAGCTTATGGGGTGTTAGCTTTCATAAGTAGAGGGATAGAGTTTAAGAGTCGCGATGTAATGATGCAGCTCTATAAAACTCTGGCTAGGCCACACTTAGAGTACTGTGTCCAGTTCTAGTCGCCTCACTATGGGAAGAATGTGGAAGCATTGGAAAGGGTACAGAGGAGATTTACCAGGATGCTGCCTGGTTTAGAGAGTATGCATTATGATCAGAGATTAAGGGAGCTAGGGCTTTACTCTTTGGAGAGAAGGAGGAGTAGAGGAGACATAATAGACATGATAGAGGTGTACAAGAACCATCTTATCTTCCAGTAAGATGGCAATGTACTTGAACACAGTGGCCTCTTTGGGGCCCATCAAAGGTGTATTTTTCTTTTTTAAATGGCTTTTTTATGATCACAAAGCACTGCTGGACATTAAGAACTTGAGGTTGTGCAGGTCTACCACATTAATGAATTGCTCTTTGGTGGAGGAGCTGAAGGAGCTGGACTTGTTGCTGCCTGCTACAAGAGAGGCATCTGGGTCAGTCTAACAACAAGTGATTGTCTTCGACATTTTTCTGGTCCCTGTTCAATACTGGTAATGTGGAACGTTGCGAGTCCGATTCACTGGTTTATTAGCAGGACCGATGAAGGGGGAGCTTCATAGTCTCAGTTTAGCACAGACTAGGCCTTATGCCATGGTGTCGCCTGTTGAAGCCACCCTGGAGAGGTCACACAGGTGTGGTGTGGTGACCATGCCTTTATTGGTGCTGTTCTCCAGGGTTTGTTCAATGGAAGACAAACTGGATTATGTTCATCTGCAGACTACAGCAGGCTTGCTCTTGCCAGCTACATCCATGGACCATAAGACCATAAGACAAAGGAGCAGAAGTCAGCCATTCGGACCATCGAGTCTGCTCCGCCATTTTATCATGAGCTCATCCATTCTCCCATTTAGTCTCATTCCCCTGCCTTCTCACCATAACCTTTGATGCCCTGGCTACTCAGATACTTATCAATCTCTGCCTTAAATACACCCAATGACTTCGCCTCCACTGCTGCCCATGGCAACAAATTCCATAGATTCCATGGACTCTGGGACTTGGATTATATCTTTTTTTTGTGTGACTATATGTTTATTGCTATCTTATGTGTGCTATAAATGGCTTGTGCTGTGTATGACTGTTGGTGCTGTGCTTTTCACCTTGGCTCTGGGGGAATGCTGTTTAGTTTGGCCGTATTCATGGGTATTCACGTATGGTTGAATGACAAACCTGAATTTGAACTTGAACTCACTATACTGGAACCTGCCTTAAAAT
>NC_086101.1:116417995-116490495 GCF_963921235.1 Mobula hypostoma
GATAAGTCCCCGGGGCCTGATGGAATATTCCCCAGGCTGCTCCATGAGGCGAGGGAAGAGATTGCTGAGCCTCTGGCTAGGATCTTTATATCCTCGTTGTCCACGGGAATGGTACTGGAGGATTGGAAGAAGGCGAATGTTGTTCCCTTGTTCAAAAAAGGTAGTAGGGATAGTCCGGGTAATTATAGACCAGTGAGCCTTACGTCTGTGGTGGGAAAGCTGTTGGAAAAGATTCTTAGAGATAGGATCTATAGGCAGTTAGAGAATCATGGTCTGATCAGGGACAGTCAGCATGGCTTTGTGAAGGGCAGATCATGTCTAACAAGCCTGATAGAGTTCTTTGAGGAGGTGACCAGGCATATAGATGAGGGTAGTGCAGTGGATGTGATCTACATGGATTTGACAAGGCATTTGACAAGGTTCCACTGGGTAGGCTTAATCAGAAAGTCAGAAGGCATGGGATCCAGGGAAGTTTGGCCAGGTGGATTTAGAACTGGCTTGCCTGAAGAAGGCAGAGGGTCGTGGTGGAGGGAGTACATTCAGATTGGAGGATTGTGACTAGTGGTGTCCCACAAGAATCTGTTCTGGGACCTCTACTCTTCATCATTTTTATTAACGACCTGGATGTTGGGGTAGAAGGGTGGGTTGGCAAGTTTGCAGACGACACAAAGGTTGGTGGTGTTGTAGATAGTGTAGAGGATTGTCGAAGATTGCAGAGAGACATTGATAGGATGAAGAAGTGGGCTGAGAAGTGGCAGATGGAGTTCAACCCAGAGAAGTGTGAGGTGGTACACTTTGGAAGGACAAACTCCAAGGCAGAGTACAAAGTAAATGGCAGGATACTTGGTAGTGTGGAGGAGCAGAGGGATCTGTGGGTACATGTCCACAGATCACTGGAAGTTGCCTCACAGGTAGATAGGGTAGTTAAGAAAGCTTATGGGGTGTTAGCTTTCATAAGTCGAGGGATAGTGTTTAAGAGTCACGATGTAATGATGCAGCTCTATAAAACTCTGGTTAGGCCACACTTGGAGTACTGTGTCCAGTTCTGGTCACCTCACTATAGGAAGGATGTGGAAGCATTGGAAAGGGTACAGAGGAGATTTACCAGGATGCTGCCTGGTTTAGAGAGTATGGATTATGATCAGAGATTAAAGGAGCTAGGGCTTTACTCTTTGGAGAGAAGGAGGATGAGAGGAGACATGATAGAGGTGTACAAGATAATAAGAGGAATAGATAGAGTGGACAGCCAGCGCCTCTTCCCCAGAGCACCACTGCTCAATACAAGAGGACATGGCTTTAAGATAAGGGGTGGGAAGTTCAAGGGGGATATTAGAGGAAGGTTTTTTACTCAGAGAGTGGTTGGTGCATGGAATGCACTGCCTGAGTCAGTGGTGAAGGCAGATACACTAGTGAAGTTTAAGAGACGACTAGACAGGTATATGGAGGAATTTAAGTTGGGGGCTTATATGGGAGGCAGGGTTTGAGGGTCAGCACAACATTGTGGGCCGAAAGGCCTGTAATGTGCTGTACTATTCTATGTTCTATGTCCCTCAAGCATTCTATTTGTGTTGCTCTGGATTTCCAACATCTGCAAAGTCTCTTGTGTTAGTATTCCCCTGAGTCTACACCAGCAATCAATGAGATCCAATGCACTCTGACTGAAATGCACTTGGAGCCATTCTGAACCACAAAAGTCATGACACAAATGCAAAGCTGTGTTCTTTTGTAAGCCACTCTTGAAATGCCTTAGGTTACTAGCAGGGGTGGGGGGCCTCCATCAATCAGAGTTGAGCATGGATGTTGTGTGTTAGCAAGCCAGGTCAGTACGATATGGAGAGCAAGCTGTTGCCCATGTAGCAGGCTCCCCCTCTCCCTGCATCTGATGAACCCAAAGGAATGGCAGAGACCGATACAGTTTGGCACCAGCAGAATCACAGGAGTTGCCAGTCAGCGTTAAACACGGTGTAGGATTGCCTTTGGGACTCCAGCTCTGGATTTTTCCTCGGGGTTTACTCCCAAAGCCTTCCCCATGAGTGGGTCTGTCTACCTGCAAGGCAACAAAGGTTTGAAATCAGATCTTCCCTTCTCCTAGATGAGCTGTTGTACCCAATCTGCCCAAAGCGACTGGTTTTAAGGCGCCAGTAACCTGCCATTGCCCCTTCTCCTGTCAGTAGAAACGGTTCAACAGGGCTTAGTAGCTAAGCCACACATGAAGTCTAAGAGCTGGACTTGGTTGTCAGAGGCTATTGGAGACGCACGTCCTTGGGAGCATTGAATAGGTTATCCCCACGACCACACCCAGCTATGACAACCTCAAGGTCACTACCAATCACTTTAGGAATATGGGCTTTTTTTTCCATCTGCAAGAAATGGCAGAGTTCTAAGGTGCTTGGAAGTAGGTACAGAGGAGATGTCAGGGGTAAGTTTTTTACGCAGAAAGTGGTGAGTGTGTGGAATGGGCTGCCGGCGGATACGATAGGGTCTTTTAAGAGACTCCTGGATAGATACATGGAGCTCAGGAAAATAGAGAGCTGTGGATAACCCTAGATAATTTCTAAGGTAAGGACATGTTTAGCACAGCTTTGTGGGCTGAAGGGCCTGTATTGTGCTGTAGGTTTTCTACGTTTCTATAAATGTTGTATACCCTGTACAGTTGCATTTAACACCAGTCTCCCACTATCAAGTAAATTTATAAATTCTCTTCTCTTCATTCCATTTCATTCTTTGTTCCCTGTACCTCCTTCAGGATGACCGGTGGGATCTCCCTCTGTGTTCCCTGTGTGCTTCATTCTAGGGAAATGCACCATGTCTCTATCCCATCTGCCTCCACCACCATCCCTGGCAATGCGTTCCAGGCACTCACTCCTCTCCTTCAAACTTTCCCCCTTTCGACTTCAGTGTGTATCCTCCAGTACTTGACACTTCAACCCTGGGGCTTGCCTTCTGTGCCCCCAATAAAGCTCTATCAAGTCTCCCCTCCATCTCCACTACGTCGGAGAAAATCATCCCATTTTGTAGAATATAGAACAGAACAGCACATTTTCAGCCCATGATGTCATGCCAACCTTTTAGACCATAAGATGTAGGAGCAGGAATAGGCTGTTTGGCCCATCAAGTCTGTTTTGCTATCTCATCATGGTTGATCCATTTTCCCTCTCAGCCCCAATCTCCTGCTTCTCCTCGTATCCCTTCATGCCCTGACTAATCAAGAATCTATCAACCTCTGCCTTAAATATACCCAATGACTTGGCCTCCACAGCTGCCCGTAGCAACACATTTTAACTTTCCTTAAGATCAATCTAGCCCTACCCTCCTACATAGCCCTCCGCTTATATTTCATCCACATGTCTATCTAAGAGTTTCTTATATATTCCTAATACACCTACCTCTACCACCACCCCGGATGGGTGTTCCATGCACCCACCACCTCCTATACTTTCCCCCAAAAGCACTTTGGAATTACAGTGTGCCCCCTTGAATTCCCCATTTCCACCCTGGGAAGAAGTCTCTGTATATCCACTCAATCTGTCATCTTGTACACCTTTATCAAGTCACTTCTCACGCTCCTTTGTCCTAAGAGAAATTCCCTAGCTCACTCATCCTTTCCAAATAAAACATGCTTTCTAATCCAAGGAGCATCCTGGTAAATCTCCTCTGCACACTCTCTAAAGCTTCTACATCCTTCCTATAATGAGGTGACCAGAACTCTTAAACAAAGATAGCACCCTGGTAGATCACTTCTGCATGCTCCCCACCTCATCTCCCCACATCCTTCTCGCAATGGGGTGAAGAGAGCTGTACACAATAATTAAATTTATTTACTTATTGAGATACGACACCGAGGGGCCTCCTCCAGCTCTTCGAGCCACGCCGCCCAGCAATCCCCCAAGTTAACCCTAGTTTAATCACAGGGCAATTTACAACAAGCAATTAACCGACCAACCAGTCCGGCTTTGGACTGAGGGAGGAAACCCACGCGGTCACGGGGAGAACGTACAAACTCCTTACAGATAGCTGTGGGAATTGAACCTGGGTCACTGGTTCTGTAAAGTGTTGGGCTAACCTTCTGCTCCATCCATTGCCTCAGTCACTGGACTGTAAACACTTTAAACCGCTTTTTGTAATGCTGTTTACATCGTAAATACGCGCTGGTATTTATGCGTTTATGAGCAGTTTATTCCATATTCATACTAATTTTTTATTGTATAATTCTTTAGTTGGTATAATTGTACGGTTCTTGTTGCCCCACTATAGGAAGGATGTTGAGGCTTTGGAGAGGGTGCAGAAGACATTTAGCAGGATACTGCCCAGTTTACAGGGCATGTGCTATCACGAGAGGCTGGATAAACTTGGGTTGTTTTCTCTGGCGTGTCGGAGGCTGAGGGGGGAATCTGATAGAGGTTTATAAGATTATGAGAGGCACAGATAGAGTAGACAGAAAGTATCTGTTTCCCGGGGTTGAAATGTCTAACAGCAGAGGGCATGTATTAAAGGTGAGGGGGGGTAAGGTCAAAGGGGATGTGAGGGGTAAGTTTTTATCACAGCGAGTAATAGATGCCCAGAATGCACTGCCTGGTATGGTGGGGGAGGCAAATACATTCGCGGAAGATGGAGGGATGGACATTGTGTAGGTAGGAGGGATTAGTGTTTGGGTGTTTTTGATTTGCTTTTTAGCTAGTTCAGCACAACATGATGGGCTAAATGGCCTGTTCCTGTGCTGTTATGTCATGTTCTACACTGAATGTTGTAGTTTAGTATGCATGTAAGGACAAATGCACCTTAGCAAATTTCTAACACATGTAAATGTATGTGGTGAATAAAGTTGATTGCGATTGGTCCTTGAATTGTCTCCGTTACCAGCCTCACATATCGGTAACCGTGACAACCAGCCTCAATGGTGCATCATCATAACTCCAGTCTGTCAGTTCCTTGCACATTCAAGTAGAGTTGGTGTCAGAGAATCCCTGTACACTGCACTCCCAGCTTGTGGAAACTTGCAGAAACTTCCTGCCGCCTCCTGTAAGGAGTTTGTGCGTTCTCCCCGTGACTGCGTGGGTTTCCTCCGGGTGCTCTGGTTTCCTCCCACAGTCCACAGACGCACCAGATGGTAGGTTAATTGGTCATTGTAAATTGTCCTGAGATTAGGCTAGGGTGAAGTCAGGGGGTTGCTGAGCGGCGTGGCTCGAAGGGCTGGAGGAGCCTGTTCCGTGCTGTATCTCAATAAATAAACAAAAATAAACAACTTTGAAGGCAGCCGACCAGCAGATTTTAAAGTCATAGGGCACTACAGCACAGAAACAGACCCTCTGGCCCAACTATTATTCTGCCTACTTCCATCAACCCGCAAGTGGAGAGAGCCCTCCATACCCCTATCGTCCATGGACCTATCTAAACCTCCCTTAAATGTTGCCATCAAACCCTCACCCACCACTTCCGCTGGCAGCTTGCACCACCCTCTGAGCAGAGAAGTTCCCCCTCATGTTCCTCCTTCAACATTTCACCTTTCACCCTTAACCCATGACCTCCAGTTCTAGTCTCACCCAGCCTCAGTGGAGAAAGTCTGCTTACATTAGATTTTCCACCAAATTGAATTTTGCTCCAATCAAAACCCACATCCATCTGTATTACACAAATTTCCCAGTGGACTAAATGAGTTTAAAGAGTGCAGGAATTATACATGGTCGCTTGACCCCTGGTGTTCTACACTACAGCCTAGACCCCGACCCCCAAGATGCTGTCTAGACACCCTCATCTCAACATTAATCCAGACCAGCGGGATCCCCTGACCCTGCCAGATGATCGGAACAGTGTACATGGAGCTTGGGGAACTTCGAGGGTGGGGGCTGGGGAGAAACGGCCTACCTTCTCTTGTGTCCAACTAGACTTGCCTCGCGGTTGCCACCCCAGTATTTCCTGGGAATAACTTTTCTTGTCCATTCCAGCCAGCAGGAGGTCCATTGTGGTTCTGAGTGTTGTCTTGGTGCTGGTGTTCGGACTGCTAATCTATGCCGTGCTCACTTTCGCCTTTTCGTACTGATCCAGTGTTTAAACTTCAATAAAGTTTTGGAGAAATAGAAGGTGTAAGTGACTAAAAGACAGCGTCCATAGAGAAGAGTCTGCTCTCAGGGTTGGATCACAAACACGAGAAAGTCTGCCGACGCTGGGAAATCCCAGCAACACACAGGCAGTGCTGGAGGAACTCAGCAGGCCAGGCAGCGTCTATGGAGAAGAGCACAGTGGATGTTTCGGGCCGAGACCCTTCAGCAGGACTGGAGAAAAAAAAAAGATGAGGAGTCAGTGTGAGGTGGGGTGGGGTGGGGTGGGGTAGGAAGAAACACAAAGTGATAGGTGCAACCAGGAAGGGGACGGGTGAAGTAAAGCGCTGGGAAGTTGAATACTATCTCACTGCTTCACTGGAAAAGTAGTGAGACAGTGTTCATGGGTTCAATGTCCATTCAGAGATCGTATGGCGGAGGGGAAGAAGCTGTTCCTGAACCGTTGAGTGTGTGCCTTCAGGCTCCTGTACCCCCTGCAGCTTATTTCGATCCTGTGCGGTAGGGCCCCCGCCCCCGCCCCCGTCCATGCCAGACAGTGATGCGGCCAGTTCGAATGCTCTCCCCGGTACATCTCCATGCTCTCCACTTTGCAAGTGATTTGGTTACAAACCAAATCTCCTCAAACTCCGAATGACATACTGTATAGCCACTGCCTTGCCTTCTTTATAACTGCATGGATATATTGGGCCGGATTAGGTCCTCAGAGATATTAACACCAAGGAACCTGAAATTGCTTGCTCTCTCCATTTCTGATCCCTCTGTGAGGACTCTATCAAGCGCCTTTACTGAGTCGCGGGCATGCTGATCGACTTGCATGGTGGGAGCGGCAAACGAGACCCGCTGAGACGAAAGACGTGCGCACTTGGAAACCCGTGGCCAAGTGATAGAGACCCTCCACGTATCAGAGGCCCATCGATCACCGATCATCTGTCGATCTGATACCGTTCAGTAACAACACAGCACAGTACAGGTCCTCCGTCCCACGGTGTTGTGCTGGCCTTTCAGCCTACTCTGAGATCAATCTAACCCTTCGCTCCCATAAAGCCCCTCCATTTTTCTATTGCCCCGTGTCTATCCAAGAGTCTATTAAATGTTCCTCATATGTTAACCCCTTCATTCCTGGAATCGTTCTCGTGAACTTCCTCTGGACTCTCTCCAATGACAACATATCCTTTCTGAGATACAGGGCCTAAAACTGTTGACAATACTCCAAGTGTGGTCTGACTAGTGTCTGAAAAGCCTCAGCATTATCTCCTTGCTTTTATATTCTATTCCCTTTGAAATAAATGCCAACGTTGCATTTGCCTTCTTTACCACAGACTCAACCTGTAAATTAACCTTCTTGGAGTCTTGCAGGAGGACTCCTAAGCCCCTCTGCACCTCTGATGTTTGAACCCTCTCCCCATTTAGATAACAGTCCGCACGACTGTTCTTTTTACCGAAATGCATTACCGTACGTTTCCCGACACAGTATTCCATCTGACGCTTTTTTCCCATTCTTCCAATTTGCTGCAATCGTGTTGTTTTCTCAACACTATCTACCCCTCCACTTATCTTCGTATCATCCACAAACTTTGCCACAAAGCCATCAATTCCATTATCTAAATCATTGACAAACTATATGAAAAGTAGCGGTCCCAATACTGACCCCTGAGGAACTCCACTAGTCACCAGCAGTCAACCAGAAAAGGCCCCTTTATTCCCCCTTGCTACCTCCTGCCTGTCAGCCATTCTGCTATCCATGCCAGTATCTTTCCTGTAACGCCACAGCATTTTATCTTGTTCAGCACCTCATGTGTGGCACCTTATCCAATGCCTTCTGAAAATCCAAGTAAATGACATCCACTGCCTCTTCTTTGTCCACCTTGCTTGTTACTTCCTCGAAGAACGGATTTGCCAGGCAAGACTTCCCTTTACAGAAACCATGCTGACTTTGACTTATTTTATCATTAATCTCCAAGTACCTCGAAACCTCATCCTTAATAATAGACTCCAACACTTTCCCAACCACTGAGGTTAGGCTTACCAGCACTGGCCTATAATTTCCTTTCTTTTGCCTTCCTCCCTTCTTAAAGAGTGACATTTGCAATTTTCCAGTCCTCCAGGACCATGCCAGAATCAAGTGATTCTTGAAAGATCATGACCAACATTTGGGATATTTCAGAAACTCATAGATAGACACATGGATGATATAAAATTGGAGGCCTATGTAGAAAGGAAGGGTTAGGTTGATCTTAGACTAGATTACAAGTTGACATAAAATTGTGGGTGGAAGGGCACGGGCTGTGCTGAAATGTTGTATGTGCTATGTCATTTGTATCTGCCTCTACCACCCACCCTGCTAGTGGGTTCCACATACCCATAACTCTCTGTAAATAAACCTACCCCCTTTTCTTCTGGCCAATTGCCTTAAAATTATGCCCCCTCATATTAGCCATTTCTGCCCTGGGGAAAAAAAGTTCTCTGGTCATGGATTCAAACCCCATGCTGTCTATTCAATTTCTTCTGCCTCTTATTAAGTCTCCTCTCATCATCCTTCGCTCCAAAAATAAAAGTCCTAATTCGCTCAACCTTTCCTCATGCTCTGTAATCCCAGCAGAATCCGAGTACCCTGCACCTTCTCTAAAGCCTCCACATCCATTCTATAATGAGGTGACCAGAACTGAACACAATACTCCAAGTGTGGTCTGACCAGGTGACCAACAGCAGTGGCAGCAATGCAAGGGCACTAACACCATTTCTCATGTTAACATAGTCATAGTCATACTCATACTTCATATATCCCAGGGGCAAATTGGTTTTCGTTACAGTTGCACCATAAATAATAAATAGTAATAGAACCATAAATAGTTAAATAGTAATATGCAAATTATGCCAGTAAATTATGGAATAAATCCAGGACCAGCCTATTGGCTCAGGGTGTCTGACCCTCCAAGGGAGGAGTTGTAAAGTTTGATGGCCACAGGCAGGAATGACTTCCTATGACGCTCTGTGTTGCATCTCGGTGGAATGAGTCTCTGGCTGAATGTACTCCTGTGCCCACCCAGTACATTATGTAGTGGATGGGAGACATTGTCCAAGATGGCATGCAACTTAGACAGTATCCTCTTTTCACACACCACCGTCAGAGAGTCCAGTTCCATCCCCACAACATCACTGGCCTTACAAATGAGTTTGTTGATTCTGTTGGTGTCTGCTACCCTCAGCCTGCTGCCCCAGCACACAACAGCAAACATGATAGCACTGGCCACCACAGACTCGTAGGACATCCTCAGCATCGTCCGGCAACATGGTATTAGATCCTCAAAAAGGAATAGAAACAGGAACAGGTCCTTCAGCCCACGATGTTGTACCAGGCGTAGCCCCTCACCCCTGCTGGGGCATAGACTGCCGACTACAGCTCGCCAGAGTCCTCTGTCCTGAGCCGGTCTTAAAAGTCGTCGCAGGCGTAGCCCATCTTCCTGAGGTATCCTTCCTCTCCCAGCGATAACGTTTTCTGGACCATCTCCAGCTCTTGGTTTTTTATGGGATCGGGTTGCTAGCCGCATGCCCAACCCCTCCTCCTCCTCTCGCAGCCGGGCTTGCATCCAAACTAACTATAGTAACGCAGTGGTTAGCGGGACCCGGCGTTCCGAAGCGTCTGTAAGGAGTCGCTGTACGTCCTTCCCGTGGACTGATGTCTACAATAAGCCTACTGACTCTCACAGCTATCTGGAGTCTTCTCACCCTGGCTCTTGCAAAAATGTCATCCCCTTCTCGCAATTCCTCCGTCTCCGCCACATCTACTCTCAGGATGAGGCTTTTCATTCCAGGACGAGGGAGATGTCCTCCTTTTTTAAAGAAAAGGGCTTCCCTTCCTCCACCATCAACTCTGCTCTCAAACGCATCTACCGCATTTCATGCACATCTGCTCTCACTCCATCCTCCCGCCACCCCACTGGGAATAGGGTTGCCCTTGTCCTCACATACCACCCCACCAGCCTCCGGGTCCAACATATTATTCTCCGTAACTTCCGCCACCTCCAACGGGATCCCACCACTCCCATCCCTCCCCACTGATCTCCCTCCTGGCACTTACCCTTGTAAGCGGAACAAGTGCTACACATGCCCTTACACTTCCTCCTTCACCACCATTCAGGGCCCCAGACAGTCCTTCCAGGTGAGGTGACGCTTCACCTGTGAGTCGGCTGGGGTGATATACTGTGTCCGGTGCTCCCGATGTGGCCTTCTATATATTGGCGAGACCCGACGCAGACTGGGAGACCGCTTTGCTGAACATCTACGCTCTGTCCACCGGAGAAAGCAGGATCTCCCAGTGGCCACACATTTTAATTCCACATCCCATTCCCATTCTGACATGTCTATCCACGGCCTCCTCTACTGTAAAGATGAAGCCACACTCAGGTTGGGGGAACAACACCTTATATTCCGTCTGGGTAGCCTCCAACCTGATGGCATAAACATTGACTTCTCAAACTTCCGCTAATGCCCCACCTCCCCCTTGTACTCCATCCGTTATTTATTTATATACACACATTCTTTAACTCTCTCTCCTTTTTCTCCCTCTGTCGCTCTCACTATCCCCCTTGCCCATCCTCTGGGTTTTTCCACCCCTCCCCCTTTCCTTTCTCCCTGGGCCTCCTGTCCCATGATCCTCTCATATCCCCTTTGCCAATCACCTGTCCAGCTCTTGGCTCCATCTCACCCCCTCCTGTCTTCTCCTATCATTTTGTATCTCCCCTCCCCCTCCCACTACTACTTACTAGCTCTTCTTTCAGTTAGACCTGACGAAGGGTCTCGGCCCGAAATCTCTTCCTAGAGATGCTGCCTGGCCTGCTGCATTCAAGAACAATCATGTTCACACTCCAACACGCAGATGCACACAGGCAGACTCATAAACATGCAGACGCCGCCTTCACATGCGCGCGCAAGCACGCACACACTCACAGTCACACCACCAATTTCACGCGACACGAAGAAGCAGACAACAGACCAGCCTCACGGTAACATTCTAACCATAGCATCTTCGCTCAGACACGCAGGTGGTCAGCGTCCAGTGGCATGGAGTGAAATACGACTGGGGCCTGGCACTGCCGTTGTGATGTGTCATCATTTTTCGCCAACTCCACTGCTGAGGTCTTGATGGGATTGCTTTCTGTCGGAAACGTTCCCCTTGACCTTGCCTCCAGGGGTGACCCCACCCGGAGCAAGGCGTCAGATGAAAAACTCCAAACGGCATCGCTATTGGGTTCTCCACAACGACAAATGGTTCCGTTATCTCGGAATGTATACAGTGTGCGTGTGTGCGTGTGCGCCCCTAACTCCTGGTGGAGTCGTCGGGGCGCTGTCATGACAAGCTTTTGTATACAGTACACAACCTGAAATTCTTAGTCTTCGCAGACATCCACGAAACAGAAGAGTGATGCCTGATGGTAGCAATGAGAAGAGGGCAAGTCCTGAGTGATTGGGTCCTTGATGATGGATGCTGCCTTTTTGAATCTTCTCTCCATGAAGAGGTCCTCGATGCTTGGGAGGCTGGTGCCTATGATGGATAGTTCCCAAGAACCAGGAGCTTGTAATTGCAGGAGTTGGTGAGCCTGTGCCTTTCTGCTCTGGTCGGATTGTCAGACATTCTTGATTGCGCTTATATGCCTAATGCAGCAATTTTGCAATTAACTGAGGACAAATACATAGATGAACCAAAACGCCAGTGAATCCACGTGAATGTGTGTGTGGGCAATGTGAGGTCGCTGAGTAATAAAATGGACGAATTGACGGCGCTTGTCAGGAGTCAGAGAACATTTCGGGAGAGCAGTGTCATGTGCTTTACTGAGACATGGCTGCACGAGGACATACCCGATCAAAGCATTTCCATAGAGGGCTTCCAGACCGTTCGAGCTGACTGGAATTGCATTGAGAGCGGTAAGCATAAAGGAGGGGGGCTTGCGGTTCTGGTAAACAACAGATGGTGCAATCCTGGTCATATTACGATCAAGGAACATGTTTGTAGCCCGGATATTGAACTTTTTGCTGTTGGACTCCAGCCATATTATTTGTGGGAAATCTCGCATGAAATTGTGGTTGTTGTGTACATCCCTCCCTCTGCCAACCCGATGTCGGCGTGTAACATCATTTACACCGTCATAGCCAGATTACAAACCCAGCACCCGAGTGCCCTCATTACCATCTCAGGTGACTTCAACCATGTTACCATGGCTAGAACACTGCCCAACTTCACGCAGTATGTGAGCTGTACAAGCAGAGGGGCGAGGACTCTGGATTTGATGTACGCTAACGTTAAGGATGCATACAGCTCCTCTCCCCTCCCCCCACTGGGAAGGTCAGATCACAACCTGGTGCATCTAAAACCCTGCTATGTGCCTCTGGTGAAGAGTAAACCTGCAACCTCGAGGACAGTGAGGAAATGGTTGGAGGAGGCTTATGAGGTGCTCCAGGGTTGTTTTGAGGTGACAGACTGGCAGGCACTCTGTGAGCCACATGGAGAGGATATTGATGGGCTCACAGAGTGCATCACTGATTACATTAACTTCTGTGTGGACTGCAATGTTCCGACAAGAACTGTCCTTTGTTATTCAAATAACAAGCCATCGGTAACAAAGGACATTAAGGACATCCTGAACGCTAAAAAGAGGGCGTTTAGAGATGGAAATAGGGAGGAACTGAGGGCAATACAGAGGGACCTGAAAGCCAGGATCAGGGAGGCTAAAGACAAGTACAGGAGGAAGCTTGAGTGGAAACTCCAGCAGAACAACATGAGAGAGGTCTGGAGGGGGATGAGGACCATCACTGGGTTCCGGCAAACTAGTAACAGAGGAGCGGAAGGGCAGTGTGGCCAGGACCAAAGAACTTAACCTGTTCTTTAACAGATTTGACATTGTGGCCCCTGCCCATCACCACATGAGCCATCTGTTGTTGGCCCCCAACCAACACATATTCCACTCTCCCCTCCTACCCCTTCTCACAGTCCCCCAGCCTGCTCTCATGACTATACCCCTTCCCCACATGAAACCACCACGGTGGGCTTCACAGCTGAACAGGTGAGAAGACAGCTGAAACGTCTCAACCCAAGCAAGGCTGCAGGACCGGATGGTGTCAGTACCAGGGTGCTCAAAGCCTGTGCCCCTCAGCTATGTGGAGTACTTCGCCATGTCTTCAACCTGAGCCTGAGGCACCGGAGGGTTCCTGTGCTGTGGAAGACGTCCTGCCTCGTCCCTGTGTCGAAGACACTGTGTCCCAGCGGCCTCAATGACTACAGACCGGTGGCATTGACCTCCCACATCATGAAGACCCTAGAGAGACTTGTTCTGGAGCTGCTCCGGCCTATGATCAGGCCACATTTAGATCCCCTCCAGTTCGCCTACCAGCCCCAATTAGGAGTTGAGGATGCCATCGTCTACCTGCTGAACCATGTCTACGCCCACCTGGACAAGCCAGCAAGCACTGTGAGGGTCATGTTTTTTGACTTCTCCGGTGCATTCAACACCATCTGCCCTGCTCTGCTGGGGGAGAACTAACAGTGATGCAGGTGGATGCTTTCCTGGTATCATGGATTCTTGATTACCTGACTGGCAGACCACAGTACGTGTGCTTGCAACACTGTGTGTCCGACAGAGTGAGCAGCAGCACTGGGGCTCCACAGGGGACTGTCTTGTCTCCCTTACTCTTCACCATTTACACCTCGGATTTCAACTACTGCACAGAGTCTTGTCATCTTCAGAAGTTTTCTGATGACTCTGCCATAGTTGGATCCATCAGCAAGAGAGATGAGGCTGAGTACAAGGCTACGGTAGGAAACTTTGTCACATGGTGTGAGCAGAATTATCTGCAGCCTAATGTGAAAAAGACTAAGGAGATGGTTGTGGACCTGAGGAGAGCTAAGGTACTGGTGACCCCTGTTTCCATCCAGGGGGTCAGTGTGGACATGGTGGAGGATGACAGATACCTGGGGATACAAATTGACAATAAACTGGACTGGTCAAAGAACACTGAGGCTGTCTACAAGAAGGGTCAGAGCCGTCTCTACTTCCTGAGGAGACTGAGGTCCTTTAACATCTGCTGGATGATGCTGAGGATGTTCTACGAGTCTGTGGTGGCCAGTGCTATCATGTTTGCTGTTGTGTGCTGGGGCAGCAGGCTGAGGGTAGCAGACACCAACAGAATCAACAAACTCATTCGTAAGGCCAGTGATGTTGTGGGGATGGAACTGGACTCTCTGACAGTGGTGTCTGAAAAGAGGATGCTGTCCAAGTTGCATGCCATCTTGGACAATGTCTCCTATCCACTACATAATGTACTGGGTGGGCACAGGAGTACATTCAGCCAGAGACTCATTCCACCGAGATGCAACACAGAGCGTCATAGGAAGTCTTTTTCTTTTCAAATCTTTTTATTGTTATATACAGGGAAAATGACATGAGTACGTCGAAGTAACAACACTTACAATGCCTCAAAAAAATTATCTTAAAGATTGAAAAATAATTTTGTGATAACAAAAAAAACCTACTAAGCAGAAAAGTGAGAAAAAAAGAACCCATTAGGTGTACAACCCCGGAGTCATGCGTCATACAAAAAGCTTCTAAAAATAAACATCCAGCTGCCAGCAAGAAAAGAAAATATACTAAAAAATTTACAATTAGATCGTGGAAAAATTATAACAATTAACTCAAATGATAATAACGAGCAAATGAGCCCCATCTTTCTCAAAATCAAATAAAGGTTCAAAGGTTCGACTTCTAATTTTCTCCAAACTAAGACATAGCATCACTTGAGAGAACCATTGTGACAAAGTGGGAGCTGATGTATCCTTCCACTTCAACAAAATGGCCCTCCTAGCTATCAATGTAACAAATGCAATAACATGTTGGTCAGACACAGAAATACCATGAATATTTTGAGGAACTATTCCAAAAAGCACCGTTAATTTATTAGGTTGTAAATTAATTTTAAGTGCTTTAGAAATTGTTGAGAAAACCGACTTCCAGAACTGTTCCAATATAAAACAAGACCAAAACATATGTGTCAGTGTAGCTATCTCAGTTTTACGTCTATCACAATGACTATCAACATTAGGAAAGAGTTCAGAAAGTCTCCCCTTTGTCAAATGATAACGATGTACAATTTTAAATTGAATCAATGAATGTCTAGCACAAATTGAAGAAGAGTTAACCAATTTCAATACCTGTAGCCAATCCTCCATTATAAAAGTCAAATTAAATTCCTTTTCCCAATCCTGTTTAATCTTAGATAAAGGACACTTATCCCATTGTAATAATAAATTATAAATTCTTCCAATAGAACCCTTAATCAAAGGATTCATATAATAGTATCTAACAGGTCAGCTCCAATATGTAAGGAAAATTACTTAAATATTTTTGTAAAAAATATTTCACTTGAAGATATCGCAGAAAGTGTGAGTATGAAAGAGAATATTTATCAATTAATTGTTCAAAAGACATCAATCTATCTTCTTTAAATAAATCCAAAAAAGAATTAATACCTTTATTTTCCCAAAGTAAAAAAATTGGATCACTCAAAGAAGGCTTAAAAAAGTAATTTCAGTAAATTAAACTAAAGTTTAAATTTTTTAAGATTAAAAAAATTGCGGAACTGGAGCCAAATTTGTAAAGAATACTTAATCACAGGATATAGGTTTAAATTAACAACTTTACCTAATTGCATAGGCAAAGGAGCTCCCAATAACGAGGTTAAATAAAACTGTTTTACAACTTTCAGTTCCAGGTCTACCCAAATTGGTCGATCACTCTTATCAACCCAGTATAACCAAAAAGACATATATCACACATTAACAGCCCAATAATACATTCTAAAATTAGGCAAAGCAAGACCTCCATCCTTTTTCAATTTTTGTAAATGACATTTACTAATTCTTGGTCTTTTATTATTCCAAATAAAAGATAAAATAATAGAATCAATCTGATCAAAAAACTTCCTAGTCAATAAAACAGGAATATTCTGAAATAAATATAAAAATTTTGGTAAAATCATCATTTTAACTATATGAATACGACCAACAAGTGAAAATGTAAGTGGACTCCATCTACTAAATTAATACTTCATAGAGTCTACTAAAGGAACAAAGTTAGCTTTATAAAGATCCTTATATTTTTTAGTAATCATAATACCTAAATATCTAAAAGAGTCTGAAACTTTAAAAGAAGTATTATCATATATAGAGACAGAATCATTTAAAGGAAACAATTCACTTTTACTAAAATTTATTTTATATCCTGAAAAACCTCCAAATTTATTAAATAATTTTAGCAAGGCAGGAATGAATTCGTCAGGGTTAGATATATAAACCAATAAATCACCAGCGTAAAGAGAGACCTTGTGCATGGTCTCATTCACAAAGATCCCATGGATATTTTTAGCCTCACGAAGAGCAGTAGCAAGGGGTTCTAATATTAAATTAAACAACAACGGACTTAATGGACAGCCTTGCCTTGTCCCCCGTGAAAGCTGAAAAAAAAGGAGACCTACGATTGTTAGTGACACCAGTAGCAATAGGGGCTTTATATATCATTTTAATCCAATTATTAAAATTAACACCAAAGTCAAATTTCTCCAAAGCATTGAATAAATATTTCCATTCAACTCGGTCGAATGCTTTTTCAGCATCCAAAGATTCAACACATTGTGGAGTTTTAAAAGAGGATGAATATATAATGTTAAATAATCTCCGAACATTTGAAAAGGAATAGCGACCCTTTATAAAGCCTGTTTGATCTTTACAAATAATTTTACCCAAAATATTCTCCAACCGATTGGCCATTATCTTTGACAAAATCTTAGCGTCGACATTCAGTAATGAAATAGGTCTATATGAAGCACAGTAGGATCTTTATCTTTTTTAAGAATTAAAGAAATAGAAGCCTCATAAAAAGTAGAGGGCAAGTCACCTTTCACAAAAGAATCCTTAAACATTTCCAACATATAAGGAAAGAGCAACTTCCCAAATTTTTTATAAAATTCTACAGGATAACCATCAAGTCCCAGGGACTTACCAGATTGCATTGAAAAAATAGCTTTATGAATTTTAGCTTCAGTGATTTGAGCATCGAGAGTTTTTTGATCCTCAGCCGCGATGTTAGGAAAAACAATCTTTCGTAAAAAAGTATTCATTTTCTTTTCCTTTTCAATCTTTTTATTAATTTCATAGAATGAAAACATAACATAGCAATAATACAAATAGTAGGAGATACATTGTTACACTTAAAATGAGTAATTGTAAGACCAAATAAGTATAAATTGACAAAGCTCCCAATCATGTAGAATAACAATGAATAATACAAAGCAAAAAAAAACTGAACAAAAATCATGAAAAAGAAAAAAAAAATAGAAAAAAAAACAAACCCCATCCCAAAAAAAGACTAAACTAAAAGACTTGGGCAATACTAACAACTTAAAAATGGGAAAGAAGAAAACCTTAGTGTCGACGACTCCATTCCCCTCCAACAACAGTACAGAGAGATAAAACAAGTTTGGAAATGATCAAATTACATCAAATGAAAATGCTGAATGAATGGCCTCCAAGTTTTTTCAAACTTAATGGAAGGATCATAAACCGCACTTCTAATTTTCTCCAAATTCAAACACACCATAGTTTGTGAAAACCAATGATATACAGTAGGAGGGTTAATCTCTTTCCAATTCAGCAAAATGGATCCTAAAAATGAGGGGGGCTTGCCCTCCCGAATTTTAGATTCTATTATTGGGCAATTAATATTCGATATTTAAAATTTTGGTTACGAGATTTGGATGTATCTTTAGATCCACATTGGGTAAATCTTGAATGTAATTCAGTACAAGGGTTTTCCTTGGGTTCGATTTTAGGAACTTCACTTCCTTTTACTTCTTCTAAATTGTATAAACAAATGAATAATCCAATAGTTAAGCATACTTTATGTATATGGTTTCAATTTCGAAGATTTTTTGGGTTCAATGAATTTATTTTAGCAAGTCCTATTATATCTAATTTCCTTTTTCAACCTTCCACTATGGATCAAGCTTACTTTGATTGGAAAACCAAAGGTATAATACGTTTTCGTGATTTATTTCTGGATAATTGTTTCATGTCTTTTGATCAACTTTCTAATAAATATAACTTACCCAGATCTCACTTTTTTAGATTTCTACAGATTAACAGTAACTTTTTAATTACTGTTTCTCCTAATTTTCCACACTCATATCCAATGGACACTTTGGAAAAAATTTTAGATTTAAATCTTTCTCAGAAATGTGTTGTAGCAATTATTTATAACATAATTATGAATTTATGTCCTGATGTTTCCAATAAAATTAAAGCTGACTGGGAAAGAGAACTTAAGATTATTATACTGATTGAAAAATGGGAAAAAATTCTTCAATTGGTTAATTCATCCTCCGTATGTGCTAAACATGTGTTGATACAGTTTAAAGCAGTGCCCAGGGCTCATATGTCCAAAGATAAACTATCTCGTTATTATTCTTACATTAATCCAATATGTGACAGATGTCATTTCGAGATAGCTTCTTTAACTCACATGTTTTGGTCATGTCCTTTGTTGGAAAAATATTGGAAAGATATTTTTGACATTATTTCAACAGTTTTGAATATAGACTTACAAGCTCATCCAATTACTGCTATCTTTGGATTACCAATGATAGATTCAAATTATTTAACCTCTTCTGCACGTAGGATGATTGCATTTCTTACTCTAATGGCTAGAAGCTCCATTTTGCTGAATTGGAAAAAAGCATTCATTTTAGAGGAATCTAACGGACATTGAGATTTATATAGCTCAGCATAAAAACCTTGAAAAATCTTATTAATTTCTTCATTTTCCTGAGCTAAGGTACCATCTTTCCTACGAATTTTCATGATTTGCCTTTTGGCTGCAGCCATTTTTAATTGAGATGCAAGCAGTTTATTATTTTTATCTCCAGACATATAAAATTGGCTCTTTAACTTAAGCAAATATCCTTCAATGGGATGAGTTAATAACAGGTTATATTGTGATTGAAGTTTCACCCTTTATTTAAATAAATTAGTATTGGGGGAAATTGCATAAATATTATCTAAATCTTTAATTTGTTTTGAAATTCTATCTAATTCTGCTTTAGTTTGTTTTTTAAGTTTAGCTGAATAAGAAATAATCTGACCATGTAAAAATGCTTTAAATGTATCCCATATAACTAATTTAGATATACCCCCTATATCATTAAAAAGAAAAAAATTCTTTTATCTGGGTTTCAATGAAACTGACAAAGGCTGAGTTTTGCAATAATGTCTGAGACATGCGCCAAGGTGGGCGAGCAAGAATGACATCATCAAATTCAAAAGACAAACTCAGAGGGGCATGATCAGATATAGCAATAGTGTCATATTCGTAAGTTTTAACACTAGGCAGGAAGCGGGGATCGATTATAATATAATCCTCAGGATCCTCGAATCTCCCGCCCTGATATGTGTCTCTTGAGCAAAAATTATATCAGGTTCGAATCGGTTAATAATTTTAAAAGTCTTCTTTCGTTTAATAGGATGATTCCAGCCACGTACATTCCAACTTATTATATTAATCTGTTTGAACACCATACTATAATTTTATTCTACTTTATACATGCACAAAGCACATACCAATACGGGATGATCAAAGATGGCGGTGATGAAGAATACAACCAAATAAAAAACACGCATGCTCCGGAACCACCCAATGGGAAAAAATTCCCAACTCTAAACCCACCCACCCACACCCGGAAACCCGAAAAAGGCAAGCGATCTACGATGGAATTCAAAGCTGCTGACTGCTCTGTCTGTGTTTTCTTTCCCTCCGCCCAGTTAGTAAAAAAGTAGACTGACCTTGTGAAAAATACAATAAAGTCTCAGCAAAAAAAGGTATTTACATTCCATCGACTAATAAACAAGAAAGAACCAAAATAATGTTATCTCTTAGAGAGAAAAACCAGCGCCATGTTTAAGTTTAATATTAATTCTCTAAAAAAGCTTTAAATTCAATTATAAAATGTTATACTAAAACAGAAAAAATATATAAAAAGCCCTATTAGTAGGAAAAAACTACCAATTAGCTGATTAAAAAAAGAAATAAACCAAGTATTAAATTAAAGGAACAAATCGCCTTATCTTCTTCCCTCAGTCGTAGAATGTCCAGAGATCATTTAAACAGAGATACTTAAACCATAGATCTTTCCAAAGGAAAACCAATAATATGCAATAAAGAACAACTCTCCGTTTTCTTTAATTAGTCTCTCGATGAAATATACAAGTGACCTCCATAAATCTTCTTTCCAAAATGCGAATAATATAGAAATAGCCAAACAGCCTTTCAGATGGATCATTCAACAGCGGCGTTGGTGACGGCGGCAGGTAAAGCCTGAACAAAATCCAGTGCAGCTTTTGGATCAAAAAAAGTACGAGGAGGAGAATTAGCAGGGAAAATTTTAATTCTTGTCGGATACCTCAGAGACAGAAAAAGTTTTTTTATCATATGCTTGTTTCATTACCAGGACAAATTTTGATCTTTGTTCCATTATCTCTCTTGGATAATCTTCGTAGAAGCGGAGTTCAGATTCCATAAATCTAAAAGCTCTCTGTTTTCTTGCCTGTTGCATTATTTGATCTTTAATTTTAAAGTGATGAAAGCAAACCAGAACAGATCTTGGTTTACTAGAGTCCTTCGATTTTGAGATAAATACCCTGTGTGCCCCTTTCTATAGCAGGTGGCTTTGATAGAATGGTGGGAAATAAAGTGTGGAAAAGCTTACCAAAGTAAGCCGTTAGATCTCCATCTTCAGCTCCTTCCTGCAGCCCAACAGTTCTTATATTCCTTCGTCGAGACCTAGTTTCCAGGTCTATAATTTTATTTTGATATCTTTCCAAACGAGTTGTAGCTTCAGACAATTTTTGCTTAGTTATCTTCAATTCCTCTTCGTGTGAAATAACTTGAGTTTCCAGGTCTTTAAGTTTTCCCAGAAATGACTTCATTTCATTACTATTCTTTTCCAGTTGGTCTTTAATTGATCCATTCTGATCCTTAATTGAATTCAGTGTCCGAACGATATCTTCAACCCACGATGGCATTTCATCAGATCTTTCTTTTTGCACCTTCCCTTTCCCAGTACCTTTATCACTGGGTTCAGGTAAATTCTTCCCACTTCTTGTAGACATAGACATATTGATCACCCTCAAGAATCAACAAGTAAAAATTTTAAATTCAAAGCTTAAACTAGGGGGAGAGAAAGAAAACTAAGAGCAGCACAAAAATACTGCTACTCCATTTGCAGACAGAGGCAGTCCCGCGTCATAGGAAGTCATTCCTACCTGTGGCCATCAAACTTTACAACTCCTCCCTTGGAGGGTCAGACACCCTGAGCCAATATCTAATATAAGCCTGGACTTATTTCCTGGCATAATTTACATATTTCTATTTAACTATTTATGGTTTTATTACTATTTAATTATTTATGGTGCAACTGTAACGAAAACCAATTTCCCTCGGGATCAGTAAAGTATGACTATGACTATGACTGTGTGTGTGTGTGTGTGTGTGTGTGTGAATGTGTGCACTCAAAACTTGTCAACGTTCAGTTTCCTCCACAAATGGCTGAGTTCCTCCTGCATTTTGTGAGTCACTCCAGATTTCAGCGTCTGCTGTCAAATGTGCCTTCTGGATTCACCTTCTCAGTCCATTCATCCACAAAGACAAAGAAAGCAATTATAAAAATACTCTTATATCTACTGATCCTCACACACAAACTCTCTCCCACACACTGTCATGAGCCCTGAGGACCAGTGCGGTGAGTCTCAGAGTGTTGGGCTCCAAGGTTTCTAGAGCACCCGTATTTGTTCATTGTTGTTTTACCTGGAGTCGTTAAGCCTTTGTGATTTCTGTTTAATCTTGTCAAGTTTATTTTGACTGGCACGAGTTTTCAGCGAACTGTGATTATTTAAAGCAGACTCCCGATTAGCACTTACCGCGGGGTCCTTGGGTTGAGAATGATTCATCTTGCAGTGTCGCTCAGTTGAGCCATTGATGTTCTGCTGGAATTCCTATGAATAAACTCTTGTTTCTGTCTATATGTGGGAGTCTGTCATTCCTCAAAATCTGGGTTCAGTCGTTTGTCAGTACACACCATCTCACACACACACACACACACACACACAGTGACACTCACACACATACACACACATTCACACTCACACTTACACTCACACAGACTCTCACTCATGTACACATACAGAATCATTCAAGCACACCATCCCACTCACATTGTCAGTCACACACAAGGAAACTATTCATACTTTCACACACTCACACACTCACACATTCACACACTCACACTCACACTCACTCATGTACACATACAGAATCATTCAAGCACACCATCCCACTCACGTTGTCAGTCACACACAGCGAAACTATTCATACTTTCACACAATCAGGGCATCCTCCAGCCACAGATCCATTTGGACACACACTTACACTCACTATTTCTCTCTTGTATTACACAAACACACACACAGGCACCGACTCAAAGATTCATACATGCACGCGTAATCTCGCATCATAACGTAGAAAGGTCTCGGCCTGGAATGTTGACAGTTTGTTCATTTCCCTGGATGCAGTCTGACTGGATGAGTTCTTCCAGCACCTTCTGTGTGTTGTTCTAATCGCGAAGACCCTCTCTCAATGGAGATAACAGCACCGGCGTGGCCCGCGTCCAAACTTGCAGTCCTTGGATGCGGGTTATTGGTTTTATTGTTCTTTCCCGCCCCTTTTCACGGTATCTGGCCTCCAAAATACGAAAGGTTCAAAGTAGCTTTATAATCAAAGTATGTATCTGTCATCGTATATGTAATGCCCTGGTTCATATTTTTACTGTTATGCTGTATGTATTTCATTTTGGCAGCTCTGCAAGAGCAGTTTGCCCCATTTTCAGCTTGTTTAGGTTATTGTTGAAGATAAGAGATGAGGAGAAATGTGTGCCATGCAATTAGGGTGGTCAAATTTACGGGAGATTTCTCTGGAGAGGGACACTGAGGTTGGGCCTGGGGCTTTTGTTGAAGAGGAGATGAAGAGGGAAGACACAGGAAAGAAGAAATCATTAGTAATGAATCTGAAGAGTGAGTTTGTTGAATGCCTAAGAAATGGCTTTTTAGAGCAGTTTGTCATAGAGCCTTCCAGGGGATAGGCTATACTGATTGGTGTTATTTAATGAGCCAGAGGTGATTAGGGAGTTTAGGAACCAGTGATTGCAATATGATTGAGTTCAACTTGAAATTTGATAGGGAGAAACTAAAGTCTAATGTGTTTCTGTGGAGTAAAGGAACTTACAGTGCTATGAGAGAGGAGATGGCCAAAGTAAATTGGTAGGAGCTGCTGGCAGGGATGTCAGCAGAGCAGCAATGGTGTGAGTTTCTGGGGAAAATGAGGAAGGTGCAGGACATGTGTATTCCAAAACTGAAGAAATACTCAAATAACAAAATAGTACAACCGTGGCTGACGAGGGAAGTCAAAGCTAATATAAAAACAAAAGAGAGGGCATACAACAAAGCAAAAATCAGTAGGAAGATAGAGGATTGGGAAGTTTTTAAAAAGTTACAGAGAGCAACTAAAAGAATTATTACAAGGGAAAAGAGGAAATATGAAAGCAAGCTAGCAAATAATATCAAAGTGGACAGTAAAAGCTTTTTCAACTATGTAAAAATAAAAGAGAGATGAGAGTGGATATAGGACCACTAGAAAATGAGGCAGGATAAATAATAATGGAGGACAAGGAGATGGCAGGTGAACTGAATGAGTATTTTGCAACAGTTTTCACTGTGGAAGACACTAGCAGTGTGCCTGATGTTGTAGTGTGTGAGGGAAGAGAAGTGAGTGCAGTTACTATTACAAGGGAGAAGGTGCTCAAAAATCTGAAAGACCTAAAAGTACATAAGTCACCTGAAACAGATGAACTGCACCCTAGGGTTCTGAAAGAGGTAGCGTTAGAGATTGTGGTGGCATTAGAAATGATCTTCCAAAAATCATTGGGCTCTGGCTTGGTGCCAGAGGACTAGAAAATTGCTAATGTCACTCCACTCTTTAAGAAAGGAGGAAGGCAGCAGAAAGGAAATTATAGACCAGTTAGCCTGACCTCAGCGGCTGGGAAGATGTTAGTCAATTGTTAAAAATGAGGTGATGGAGTGCACAGGACAAGATAGGACAAAGTCAGTATGATTTCCTTAACCATGTTGATGAACCTGTTGGAATTCTTTGAGGAGATTACAAGTAGGATAGATAAAGAGGATGCAGTGGATGTTGTATATTTGGACTTTCAGAAGGCCTTTGCCAAGGTGCCACACATGAGGCTGCTTACCAAGTTAGGACCCTGTGGTATTACAGGGAAGTTACTAAGATGGTTAGAGCATTGGCTGATTGGAAGAAGGGAGGAAGTGGGAATAAAGGATCCTTGTCTGGTTGGCTGCCAGTGACTATTGGTGTTCTGCAGGGGTCGGTGTTGGGGCCACTTCTTTTTATGCTGTATATAAATGATTTAGATGATGAAATAGATGGCTTTGTTGCCAAGTTAGCAGATGATACAAAGATTGGTGGAGGGGCAAGTATTGTTGAGGCAGAAGGACTTAGACAGATTAGAAAGTGCAAATGAAATATAAAGTTGGAAAATGCATGGTCACGCATTTTGGTAGTAGAAATAAATGTGCGGGCTATTTCCTGAATGGGAAGAAAATCCAAACATCGATGCAAAGGGACTTGGGAGACTTTGTGTCACAGCTCCGACTGTTAATTTCCCATTTTCTCCTAATTCCCTTTGATAACGACACAACTGGTTTTCATGAAGACCTGCAGCATAAGAAACCCAGCTTTGCACCCACTAGTTGCCAGATTGTTGGTTTTGCCAGTGTGGTAATTAATGCTTCCCGGCCACTTAGGATTGTGTGTCCTAAGTTTTGCTTCAGTACTGAGATTTATCCGTGAAACCCAGTCTCCCCGTGTCAAGATAAATTCTGCCTGTCTCCTGCCTTCCTGCTCTCCCTCCTGTTTGCCGTTCAGTGCTCACACCCACGTCTGCATCCTAACTAAATCTCCATTCCTGTGTCCTGCGCTTGGGTTCGCCTCATTCGTTGCAACACCTTGTGCAGAACATCCTAAAGTTTAACTTGCAGTTTAAGTCGGCGGTGAGGAAGGTAAATGCAACGTTAGCATTCATTTCAAGAGGTCTAAAATACAAGAGCAGGGATGTGATGCTGAGGCTTTATAAGGCACTGGTGAGGCTTCACCTTGAGTGTTGTGAGCAGTTTTGGGCTCCTTATCTTAGAAGAGATGTGCTGGCATTAGAATAGGTCTAGAAGAGGTTCACAAGGATAATCCCAGGAATGAAAGGGGCTATCATATGAGGAATGTTTGATGGCTCTGGGTCTGTAGTACTCATCGGAATTTAGAAGGATGAGGGGGATCTTATTGAAGTCTTTCAAATGTCGTTGTGGGAGATTTTAATTTCCCAAATATTGATTGGCATCTCCCTAGAGCAAGGGGTTTAGATGGGGTGCAGTTTGTTAGGTGTGTTCAGGAAGGTTTCTTGACACAATATGTAGATAAGACTACAAGAGGAAAGGCTGTACTTGGTCTGGTATTGGGAAATGAACCTAGTCAGGTGTCAGAACTATCAGTGAGAGAGCATTTTGGAGATAGTGATCACAATTCTGTCTCCTTTACCATAGCATTGGAGAGGGATAGGAACAGACAAGTTAGGGAAGCACTTAATTGGAGTAAGCGGAAATATGAAGCTATCAGGCAGGAACTTGGAAGCATAAATTGGGAACAGATGTTCTCAGGGAAATGTACAGCAGAAATGTGGCAAATGTTCAGGGGATATTTACGTGGTGTTCTGCATAGGTACGTTCCAATGAGACAGGGAAAGGATGGTAGGGTACAGGAACCGTGGTGTACAAAGGCTGTTGTAAATCTAGTCAAGAAGAAAAGAGGAGCTGATGAAAGGTTCAAAAAACCTCTGATAGAGATCTAGAAGAATATAAGGCTAGCAGGAAGGAGCTTAAGAAAGAAATTAGGAGAGCCAGAAAGGGCCATGAAAAGGTCTTGGCGGACAGGATTAAGGAAAACCCCAAGGAATTCTACAAGTATGTGAAGAGCAAGAGGATAAGATGTGAGAGAATAGGACCAATAAAGTGTGACAGCTTAAAAGTGTGTATGGAACCGGAGGAGATAGCAGAGATACTTAATAATTACGTTGCTTCACTACAGAAAAGGATCTTGGCAATTGTAGGGATAACTTACAGTGGATTGGAAAGCTTGAGCATATAAACATTAAGAAAGAGGATGTGCTGGAGCGTTTGGAAAGCACCAAGTTGGATAAGTCACCAGGACCAGATGAGATGTACCCAGGCTACTGTGGGAGGTGAGGGAGGAGATTGCTGAGCCTCTGGCAAAGAGCTTTGAATCATTAAGGGGGACGAGAGAGGTTCTCGATGACTGGATTGCAGATGTTATTCCCTTATTCAAGAAAGGGAATAGATATAGCCCAGGAAATTATAGACCAGTGAGTCATACCTCAGCCCAGTTGATTGTAAGTTGATGGAAAAGATCCCTAGTGGATTTATAAACATTTGGAGAGGCATAATATGTTTAGGAATAGTCAGCATGGATTTGTCAAAGGCAGGTCATGCCTTATGAGCCTGATTGATTTTTTGAGGATGTGACTAAACACATTGATGAAGGTAGAGCAGTAGATGTACTGTATATGGATTTCAGCAAGGCATTTGACAAGGTACCCCGTGCAAGGCTTATTGAGAAAGTAAGGAGGCATGGGATCCAAGGGGACATTGCCTTATGGATCCAGAATTGGCTTTCTCACAGAAGGCAAAGAGTGGTTGTAGGCGGGTCATATTCTGTATGGAGGTCGGTGACCAGTGGTGTGTCTCAGGGGTCAGTTCTGGGACCCTTACCCTTAATGATTTTTATAAATGGCCTGGATGAGGAAGTGGAGGGATGGGTTCGTAAGTTTGCTGATGACACAAAAGTTGGGGGTGTTGTGAATAGTGTGGAGGGCTGTCACAGGTTACAATGGGACATTGATAGGATGCAAAACTGGGCTGAGAAGTGGCAGATGGAGTTCAACCCAGATAAGTGTGAGGTGGTTCATTTTGGTAGGTCAAATATGATGGCAGAACATAGTATTAATGGTAAGACTCTTGGCAGTGTGGAGCATCAGAGGGATCTTGGAGTCCAAGTCCATAGGACACTTAAAGCTGCTATGCAGGTTGTCTCTGTGGTTAAGAAGGTGTACGGTGCATTGGTGTTCATCAACTGTGGGATTGAGTTTAAGAGCTGAAAGGTAATATTACAGCTATATAGGCACGTGGCTATTTGGTTAAGGTGTTCGTCTAGTGATCTGAAGGTCGCTTGTTCGAGCCTTGGCTGAGGCAATGTGTTGTGTCCTTGAGCAAGGCACTTAACCACACATTGCTCTGTGACGACACTGGTGCCAAGCTGTATGGGTCCTAATGCCCTTCCCTTGGACAACATCGGTGGCGTGGAGCAGGGAGACTTGCAGCATGGGCAACTGCCGGTCTTCCATACAACCTTGCCCAGGCCTGCGCCCTGGAAACTTTCCAAGGTGCAAATCCATGGTCTCATGAGACTAACGGATGCCTACATATAGGACCCTAGTCAGACCCTACTTGGAGTACTGCGCTCAGCTCTGGTCGCCTTACTACAGGAAGGATGTGGAAACCATAGAAAGGGTGCAGACGAGATTTACAAGGATGTTGCCTGGATTGGGGAGTGTGCCTTATGAGAATAGATTGAGTGAACTCAGCCTTTTTTCCTTGGAGCGATGGAGAATGAGAGGTGATCTGGTAGAGGTGTATAAGATGATGAGAGGCATTGATTGTGTGAATAGTCAGAGGCTTTTCCCCAGGGTTGCAATGGCTAACGAGAGGGCACAGTTTTAAGGTGGTTGGAAGTAGGTACGGAGGAGATGTCAAGGGTAAGTTTTTTACGCAGAGAGTGGTCAGTGCGTGGAATGGGCTGCCAGTGATGGTGGTGGAGGCAGATACAATAGGGTCTTTTAAGAGGTCCTGGACAGGTACATGGAGCTTAGAAAAATAGAGGGCTATGGGTAACCCATGGTAATTTCTAAAGTAAGTACATGTTTGCACAGCATTGTGAGCCAAAGGGTTTTCTATGTTTCTAATGTTGAAAGGCATAGACCGAGTAGATGTGGAAAGGATGTTTCCCATGGTGGGGGAGTGTAGGACAAGAGGGCACAGCCTCAGCATAGAGGGGCGTCCTTTCAAAACAGAGACAAGGAGAAATTTCTTTAGTCAGAGGGTGGTGAATTTGTGGAATTTGTTGCCATTTGTAGCTGTGGAGGCCAGGTCGTTGGATGTATTTAAGGCAGAGATTGATAGGTTCTTAATTGGACATGGCATCAAAGGTTATGGGGAGAAGGCTGGAAATGGGATTGAGGAGGAGAAAAAAGGATCAGCCATGATTGAATGGCGGAGCAGATTCGATGGGCCAAATGGACTAATTTTGCTCCTATGTCTTATGGTGTTATGATTTGACCCATAGTGGAACCATGATTCTGTGGTAAACCATATATGTGTTGTAACTGGGTTAACAGTCTGGACACGCCCCTCTGCTGACTGCCCCTGTGGCTCCTCCCACAGACCGCTGAATAAAGGTGATTTCACCTTGCCCCTCCCCCTCAGTCTGAGGGCAGACGCTCAGCACGGAAGTCATATTGTACAGCGAATAAAAGCCTTTCAGCATTTATCCTACTTCAGTCTTTTGGAGTTATTGAAGGTGCTTCAGATTCAATGAAACCCGGGGTGAGATCGATTGAAGGTCGGTGACTTGGAGAAACCGTGAGCTCCAACTTGTGCACTTTAGACTGTTTCATTAAAATGGGCCCTTTTTTTTGTTCTTTCCTTTACTAATTCTTTAGCCAAATTAAGAACCATAAAGATAATCTTTTAATTGTACGTGGTGTACTGTCTGTTACTTCGTGGCACTAATTTGTAACAGGGTAACGAATTATGCAGCATCCACACAAACAGGCGTTCGGGATGGGAGCACCTCAATCTCACGAGTTTGGCGGGGTCAAAGGTGTCTTCCCTGGACCTGCGCAGCCAAGGAAGCCAGGGGGTTTCATACACAACACTGAGATTTATTTTCTTCTGAAATTCACAGTAAATACAAAAAAAATCACATACAACCCAGATGGACAAACCAATGCGCAAAAGACAACAAGCTGCAAATACAAAAAAAAAGATATTTAATAAATATCAAGAACATGAGATGAAGAGTCTTTGAAGGTGTGTCCAAAGGTTGTGGAATTGGTTGTGAGTGAAGTTATCCCCTCTGGTTCAAGATCCTGATGGCTGAGGGGTAATAACTATTCCTGGACCTGGTGCTGTGGGTCCTGAGGCTCTTGTACCTTTTACCTGATGGCTGCAGTGAGAAGAGAGCATGGATGTTGCTTCACTGTGACAGGGCTCCTTGCACATCTGCTCAGTTGGAGGTAGGACGTTACCTGTGATGGCCATATCCACTGATTTTTGTAGGGTTTCCATTCAATGGCATTTCGTGTTCCCAAGCCAGGCTGTAATGGAACCGGTCAATATAATCTCTACCACACGACGTCTATAGAAGTTTGTCAGTTTTAGATTATATATAAAAATATTCAATCAACTTTTTTTTTCCCCCAAGCCTGAGACAAGGAAGCAAGGAAGTGAGGTCCCTCCAGAGCCCGGCTAGCTCACTCAGTAGAGCATGAGACTCTTAATCTCAGGGTCGTGGGTTTGAGCCCCACATTGGGTGAAGCTCTCTTTAACTTCCTTCTGCCCCGGGGAAAATTCTCAGCGTTTCTTCCCTCCACCTCTTTTTACAGGCTATCTCCCCTCTATCTATCTTTCCAGATAAAAGGTCTTGACAGAGAACATCAACCGTCAAATAAGACATAGTGAGTTAATTATCATGATATACTTCCTTGAGATTCATTTACTTGCAGGCATTAACAGGAAACACAGAAACTCAGACACACACACACAGATACACACAGACATTCTCACACACACACACACACACACACACACAGACACAGCACACAAACAGACACAAACACAACACCTGTACAAACACATGCACAGTCACACACAGACACACATACAGACACACACACCGATACACACACTCACGTACACACACACACAAAAACAGAGAGAGAGACACACACGCACCCACATACAAAATACACACACATTAACCCAGACATAAGCACATACACACACACTCACTCATAGACACACAGACACATACAAACACACAGGCACACACCAATAGACAGTCGTACAGACACAAGCACACAGACAGACACAAAAACAACACCCACAACACACCCACACAAACACACACACCCCGACACACAGAACAACACATGCACACACGGGTAACACATACACACCAACAAACAGAGCAACACACGCACACACACAGGCACACACAAACACATAAACACACATATACATACACAGGCACTGACACACACAGAGCAATACACGTACACACAGGCACACACATACACAGACACATACACACAAACCCAGACACATAAGCACATACACACAGACATCCACACACTAACAGATTCACACAAACACTTACAAACACACAGACACTTGCCCACAGACAGACTCACAGACACAAGCACACAGACGCCAACACAGAGCAACACAGTTCACACAGACACACACTCAAAAACAGACACATACAGATACACACAGACACATACAAACACCCAGACACACACCCAAAGGTATACCCACACAGACAGACTCACAGAAACAAGCACACAGACACAAACACAAAAACACACACATACATGCGCGCACATGCACACACACACACACACACACACACACACTCACAGAGAGACAGAGAGAGGGAAACACACACACGCCCACAGAGAGAGAGACACACAGACACACACACACACACACACACGCCGCCAATTCCAGGAGACACGTGGAAACAGACAGCAAACCAGCCCCACAGTAATATTCTAACCGCAACACCTTCACTCAGACACATAGAGGGTGAGGATGGGTCAGGCGGGACGGGGGTGAGACTGTCTCTTGGTCTCGGCCACAGTCCCACTCTGCACTGTCGTAGTGTGATCTCTCGAGTCAAGTATGATGTTCTCCCAGGGGTTCCCAACCTTCTTTATACCATGGACCAAAACCATTAAAGAAAGAGTCCGTGTTCCCCAGGTGGGGAACAACTGTGAGGTAGTCTTCACGTATCAAACTCGTGACTAGAAGCTTCCGGATCCCGTTCGCCATTTTCTGCTCGTCCCGGACTTCATCCTGAATGTAAGGGTGGATTTCTTTAATGGGAAACGAACGTACGCTATTTTGTTTAACGCGGGGAGGCTGACGCACAGACAGCCACCACACGGTCCTTGGCTGATCGGGGTCGGAGTCCGGTGGCGCGGAGTGTAAGACAGATAGGGACCGTTCACTCCTGCAGCCTTCCTCCGCCTCCACTGCCGTTGTGATGTGTCACCATCTTCCGCCAGCTCCACCGTTGATGTCTGGGTTAGATGGGTCGCTCTGTCTGCAATCTCCTGCTTGGCCCTTCCGCCATGAGTGGCACTACCAGGAGCTAAACTCCAGCCGGATTGGCTCACGGGATCTCAGGAACTTGCAAGCACCTCCACCACGGCAAGCTGACGACTCCGCTAGAAGATATTGTACCAAGCAATGCCCATCACTGTGGCAATGGAATAACACCATTCATTGCACCAGCACAAAAATAATATCCTGGCAGATAATTTAATTCCATCCCGGATCTTGGGGACAAAACCTGTGCGGACTGAGACTCAAGTTTAATATTCACGGACACAGAAACATAGAAAACCTACAGCACAATACTGGCCCTTCGGCCCACAAAGTTGTGCCGAACATGTCCTTACCTTAGAAATTACCTAGGGTTACCCATAGCCCCCTATTTTTCTGAGCTCCATGTACCTGTCCAGGAGTCTCTTAAAAGACCCTATCGTATCCGCCTCCACCATAGCTCAGTGGGCAAGGAAAATTCCAACTTCAGTCTTTATTCCCTTGTTATTGTTCTTGTGATGTTGGAAGTTGAGTTCCTGTATATTGGTCTAAACCTTTGGAAAGCAATCCCGAAGTTTAACCTTCTCAATGCTGTCTTTTATTGTGAATGTTTACCTTCTGTTCTGAAAATGGCTAAGTTCCCTATCATTCCCAGTGGGGGTAATCTCGGGATATACTCTTTTTGGATATATAGGTTGACTGAACTCGGCCTTTTCTCCCCTGGAGCGACGGGGGATGAGAGGTGACCTGGTTGAGGTATATAAGAGGATGCGAGGCATTGATCGTGTGGATAGTCAGAGGCTTTTCCCCAGGGCTGAAATGGCTAGCACGAGAGGGCACAGTTTTAAGGTGCTTGGAAGTAGGTACAGAGGAGATGCCAGGGGGACATAAGTTGTGAAATTTGTTATGAGGCAACAGTACAATTCAATACATAGTAATCAAAACTGTACTTCACAGTACACACACACAGACACACAGAGAGTGATTGATAAGTTCGTGGCCTTAGAAGGAGTCAATTTTAGAAAACCTAGCACATTTATTTTTCAACGTAGTCCCCTCCTACATGTACACACTTAGTCCAGTCCAGCGGTCATGGAGCATACGGATCCCTTCTTTGTAGAAGTGGTCCACAGCAGGGGTGATTGATAAGTTTGTGGCCTAAGGTAGAAAGAGATGAGTTATTAACTTCAAACTTTCTGCATTATCACTCAAAGATTATCACTGCATGTGCATGTAAGAAGAGCGTCTTGGACCTCCAGGTGGTCCACAGCAGGGGTGATTGATAAGTTCGTGGCCAAATGGAGAAGGAGATGAGTTATACAGCTCTCGTTACATACACGTGTAGCTCAACTCTTTGAGTGAAAATGCAGAAAGTTTGAAGTTAATAACTCATCTCCTTCTACCTTAGGCCACAAATTTATCAATCACCCTTGTTGTGGACCGCCTTCTGGAGGTCCAAGACGCCGACTTCTACAAAGAAGGGATTCGTACGCTCCGCGACCGCTGGACTAAGTGTGTAAATTTAGGAAAAGTATATGCGCTAGGTTTTCTAAAATTGACTCCTTCTACCTTAGGCCACGAACTTATCAATCACCCGTTTTTTTTTGGTGTGTGAAAATGGTTGTTGTGATGTGTCTAGTGTGGTAGTGTAGTGGGTAGTGCTTGTCACTCTCACTTTCAGCTTCCAGCGCTGACTAGCAGTCTCGCGAAAAGGAGAGCTGAATGTGTGAGTCTCTCCCTGCCAGTACACCGCCTCTCCAATAGCAAGCCTCATGTAGTCCCTCCTAGCTGGTGACACACAGAAACTGCTGAACTAGAGAGGACGGGGAGGAGGTCTGGCCCCTGCACATGTAGCACGCAGGCCCACCAGGGTGTGGATACGCCCTGGTGCTTGAGAACCAGATCCCCAGCTATGGGTAAATAGCCCCACTGCCTTGTGGCAGCCTCTGGAGAGGCAGAGGCTACGGCAGTAAACCCAGACAGGAGTGGAGCCCCTGAGGTGGCTAGACGTCATTGAACGTCGTTCCGGCAGCTCCTGCAATCAAGCTGGTGCTAAAACGTATTGCTTCATAAGCTTGCCTTTCGACTACACTGGTGAGGCCGAGAGGAGGATGCTGATGACCGGGCATCTCAGGATCTCCATACCTTCGGCCCACACTTGTGGTGATGATCATCATCCATTGTCCTTCGAGACAGGCGGACGCCAGCAGCAAACTGATTGGCCTTATCTCAAACAACAACGAGGTGGCCTACAGGGAAGAAGTCATCTCTCTGACACAGTGGTGTCAAGAAAACAGCCTCTCCCTTGATGTCGCAGAAACAAAGGAGCTGGTTGTGGTTTGCAGGAGGAATAGAGACGGGCTAACCCCTATTGACATCAATGGATCTGGGGTTGAGAGGGTAAACAGCTTTAAGTTCCTCAAGCCCACATCACCGAGGACCTCATGAGGTCTGTACACACCAGCTGTGTGGTGAAAAAGGCACAGCAGCGCCTCTTTCACCTCAGACAGTTGAGGAAGTTTGGTATGGGCCCCCAAATCCTAAGAACTTTCTACAGGGGCACAATTGAGAGCATCTCGACTGGCTGCATCACTGCCTAGTATGAGAACTGTACCTCCCTTAATTGCAGGACTCTGCAGAGAGTGGTGTAGACAGCCCAGCACATCTGTAGTTGTGAACTTCCCATGATTCAGGACATTTACAAAGACAGGTGTGTAAAAAGGGCCAGTGGGGACCCGAGTCACCCAACCATAATCTATTCCAACTGTTATCATCAGGGAAATGGTACAGCAGCATAAAAGCCAGGACCAACAGGCTCCGGGACAGCTTCTTCCACCAGGCCATCAGACTGATGAACTCACGTTGATTTGAGTGTATTTCTATATTACATTGACTGTTCCATTTATTACAAATTGCTATGATTGCACATTGCACATTTAGATGGAAACATAACGTAAAGATTTTTACTCCTCATATATGTGAAAGATGTAAGAAATAAAGTCAATTCAAATATAGAGATTTAAAAAGTAGAATTAAATTTAAAAAAAGAGGAAAAATAGTGAGGTAGTGTCCATGGTAAAAATGTCCATTCAGAAGTCAGATGGCAGAGGAGAAGAAGCTGTTCCTGAGTCACTGAGTGTGTGCCTTCACACTCCTGTACCTCCTCCCTAATGGTAGCAATGAGAAGAGGGCATGACCTGGGTGATGGGGTTCGTAACGATAGTGCCACCTTTTTCAAGCATCGCTCCTTGAAGATGTCCTTGATGCTGGTGGGTGGATGGGTGGGGGGGGCAGTGGTGGCTGGTGCCTATGATGGAAATGACTGAGTCTACAACTTTCTGCAGCTTATTTCGGTCCCGTGTAGTGGCCCTGCTCCATACCAGACACTGATGCAGCCAGTTAGAAAGCTCTCCACAGTACATCTGTAGAAATTTGAGAGTGCCTTTGATGACGTACCGAATCTCCTCAAACTCCTAATGAAATTTCGATACGTTGGGGTCAGGATAGTTCCTCAGAGATGCTGACACTCAGCAACTTGAAACTGGGGGAGTAGGTGAACCCGCGCCTTTTTGCACGGGTCGGATTGTAAGAAAATTCTTAACTGATCTCATATGCTAATTGCAGCGAATTTGCAGTTAACTAGGGACAAATAAGTATGTGCACAAAAAAAAACCGCCAGTGTACGGGTGCGTGCGCTCAAAATGTGTCAACGTTGATTTTTCTCCCCAGATGGCTGAGTTCCTCCTGCATTTTGCGCGTTGCTCCAGATTCCGCCGTCTGCTGACAAACGTGCCTCCTGTTTACACCTTCTTTGTCGGTTCACTTGCAAACACACACAAATAATTAAAAAACAACACTCTGATACATTCTTATACATGCACACAAACTCTCTCCCTCTCTCTCTCTCTCACACACACTGTCATGAGCCCTGTGGATCTGTGTGGAGAGCCGTAGAGCGTTGGGTTCCGAGGTTTCTAGAGCACTTGTATTTGTTAATTGTTGTCTTATCTGGAGCCGTTAAGCCCTTGAGCTCTCTGTTTAATCTTGTGAAGTTTATTTTGACTGTCACGGGGTTTTCCGGGTACTTTGATTATTTAACGTGGACTCCCGATTAGTGCTTACCGTGGGGTCCTTGGAGTAAGAAGGATTCGTCTTGCAGTGCCTTTCGATCGAGCCATCGATTTTCTATTGGAATTCCCATGAATAAACTCTTGTTTCTGTCCCTACTTGGGTGTCCGTTGTTCCTCCAAACCTGGATTCAGTCGTTTGTCGGTGCTCACCATCACACAAACACACACATACACACAGACAGACAGACAGACACACACACACACACACACAATCATTCAGACACACCTATTCACACTCCCACTATCAGTCACACATGGGGAGACGTACTCATACTTTCACATAGTCACGGCATCCTTCAGCCACAGATCCATTTGGGCACACGCTAATACTCACTATTTCTCTCTTGTATTACACAAACTCGTCCTGGGTATGACTCTAAACTGCAACCGGTGATGAGGCTCTGATTGGGGACTTTCAGAGCTTTGGGAAAAGTGGAGTTACCCCTTAGTCATTCATTGCTCCCAGGGCCGCTCTGACCCGGAACAGTAGCACCTGCAAGGGTTCCTGCTCAGGATACGAGCGAAGGCAAACGACAGATCCGGCAGGTTCAGTAACTGAACTTATGACGGAGAAGGCGGGTGAGCTAGAACCTCAAATGTCAACGGCTATAGTACAGGCGGATGAACTTTTGGGAAGAGAAATGGCGATTTCTTCAGTTCGCCCAATGGAAGGCAATAGCAAACCACTATTGTTAGATACCAGATTTCCTAGAATCTATTTGCTAAGAAAACCATGGTCAAACTCACAAAATGTATCACACAACAACAGCATCAAGTGGATCTTCAAGACAATTCTGAAGATGTTTCACTCAGTAGAGTTGGAAAATCTGGGCAGCAGGATATCCCCGACCATCATCAAGCTACTGCTCATAAAATTCAAGTAACACAAAAGAAAATTATTGCCACTTGGAATGTAAAAACCATATATCAAGCAGGAAGATTGGACAATGTGATAAATGAAATGGAAAGACTAAAAATTAACATAATAGGAATTAGCGAAGTTCGTTGGATGGGAGCTCGAACATGTCAGAATAGAAATAAAACACTAATATATTCTTGTGGAACATCCCATACTAATGGAGTAGGAATTCTTATGCATGAAAACATGGCAAAAAGTGTTTTAGGACATTGGGCAGTATCGAAAAGTGTGCTCCTTGTTAGATTCAGAGGACAACCATTTGATTTTGCAATTATACAGCTGTATGCACCAACAACAGATGGAACAAATGAGGATATTGTCACAATGGGGGGCATTGATGGCGGGAACGGACCCAAATGCAAGACACAGACACTGAAGTACAAGGAACAGGACTTGACTAGAGTAGGGACGTGACAGGATACAGACAAAGAGCAGGGACGAGAACGCAGACTTGGGCTTGAACTCCGAGCCAGAGACTGGACAAGGACCCAGAACCTGGGTCTTGCCTCGGGCTCAGGCCCCAGAACCAGGCATGGACATGACATGACTGCAGGACTGGAGACTGGGGTCTTGAGGCTTGAGGCTTGCGGACAGGCTTGTGGTCTTGAGGTATGAGGGCTGGAGACAGGCTTGGGGTCTTGAGTCTTGGAATGTGGAGGCTGATAACTCGGAGGCTGGATTGGAGACAGACTGGAAACTGCACATCAACATGGAGCCGGGACTTATCCTTCGAAAAGCTGGGACTCATCTTCAACACGACACCAACATGAGACAGGACAGTACGTAGACATAGAGCCGGGACTTATACTTAGACGAGCCGGGATGCAATTTCATCTCCACACCAAGGTGGGGCAGGACCATCCATCGGGTAACTGCAGAACTGCCAGACTTACCCAACAGAGGCAAAGACAAGACAGGACAGGTCCCCCCGCAGGGCAACGGCAGAACGGCCTGACTTACCCCACAGAGGCGAGGACAAGACAAGACAGATCCCCCCCCCCCCGGCAGGGCAACGGCAGAATGGCGTGACTTACCCCAGGGAGGTGAGGACAAGACAGATCCCCCCGCAGGGCAATGGCAGAATGGCCTGACTTACCCCAGAGAGGCAAGTACAAGACAAGGCAGATCCCCCCCCGCAGGGCAACGGCAGAACGGCCTAACGTACCCCACGGAGGCGAGGACAAGAAGAGACAAACACCGAAGAACGAAAGACAGTTCCATCTCTGCACCGGCGATTGAACTCGACAGTGGTGCAGGGGAGGTATCCAGGCAGAGAGTCAGGCGATGTACCCAGGCAGAGAGTCAGGCGAGGTATCCAGGCAGAGAGTCAGGCGAGGTATCCAGGCTAGGGGGGAAAAGACAGGGAGGGGAACAGGACAGGCCAGCAGGGAATCTCTGGTTTGCAGAGGTATTCATGTCTTAGCCCCAAAACGAGAATCATGTGCCTACAACAGAAACTGGGGAAAACCAGAAACCCCGGAACAAGGAACCACGGGCCGGACCGTGAACCGGAACACGGAGTTCACGGAGTTCACGGACCGGACCATGACAGATATAGATAAATTCTATGACGAGTTTATAGGAAGTTTATAGGAGGAAGAACTACAAAACTTCATTGATATAGTTGTTGAAGAAAGTGCAAAAATGGGTCTGTCTATCAATCGCAAAAAGACAGAATGTATGGTGATATCCAAAAAGAAGGAGAATCCTATCTGCAGGCTGAGAATAAACGGGGAAGACATAAAACACGCATAGAACTTTTGCTACTTAGGAAGCTGGGTGACATCAGATGGCAGGTGCGACATGGACATCAAAAGAAGAATAGGGATGGTAAAAGACACCTTTACGAGAATGAAGAGTATACTGACCAATACTAAACTGGGCATGATAATCCGCCTCAGAGTACTGAAATGTTACGTGTATCCAGTTCTGTTATATGGATCAGAATGTTGGCCAATATCTAGTAACATGAGGAAACGAATTGAAGCAGCAGAGATGTGGTTTTTCAGGAGGATGCAAAGAATATCATAGACGAAACGAACATCTAACGAGGATGTCATGAACAGAGCAAGCACAAAAAGAGAAATAATGTATGAGATCATTTAAAGGCAACGTAACTTCATTGGACATGTGATTAGGAAAGAGGAGTTAGAATGCACGGTAATTATGGGAAAGATTGAAGGGAAGAAAGTAAGAGGAAGACAAAGACAAATAATGCCAGAGAACTGATGACAGCAGCCAGAGAACTGGAATTGAATACAAATGAATCGATCCACTTGACCCGAAACAGGAGTGTGGGCCATGGCAGTCAAAGCTCAATCTGGGTATGGCACCTGATGATGATGATGATTACACAAACACAGACCGGAAAATTCATACACGCACGCATTGGTACTTCCATACTAGAACATGATGCAAGCAGTCAGTATACTGTCCACCGCGTATCTATAGAGGTTTTGGATGATACAGTATCTTGAGGTTTCTAATCATTTTTCTGGCTCCAACACCCAGAGAAGGAACTAAGAAATTGAGTTCATGGCAGAGCCCGGCTAGCTCAGTCGGTAGAGCATGAGACTCTTAATCTCAGGGTCGTGGGTTCGAGCCCCACGTTGGGCGATACTCTCTCTCTTTAACTGCCTCTGGGGAAAATCTCAGCGATTCTTCACTCCATCTCTTTATATCGGCTATCATCCGGCTACCTAACTTTCCTCGTCCCAAAAACCGATTTTATTGTGATACTACGTTAGGTATATGTCACCATATACTCCCCTGAGATTCATTTTATTGCAGGTATTTGCGGGAAAATAAGAAAGAAATATAATACAATTTATGATAAACTGTACATAACCAAAGATGGTCACAAAACCAATATGCAGAAGGACAACTTTTGCAAATAAATAAATAACGCTGAGAACTTGGAGTCCTTGAAAGTGGGCCTGTAGGTTTTGGAATCCGGTCAGTGTTCGGGTGAGTGAAGTTATCCACACTGATAGTTGTTGAAGAATCAGGAGCCTAATGTTTGCAGGGTAACCACTCTTCCTGAAACTGGTGGCGTGGGGGCAGCGACAAGAGAGCATGGCCTGGATGGTGGGTCCTTGATGATACTTGCTGATTTCTTGTGGCAGCGCTATTTGTAGATGTGCTCAATGGTGGGGAGGGTTTTGTCTGTCATCGACTGGTCTGTGTCCACCACTGTTTGGTAGATCTCTCTATTCCTCCGCATTGGTACAATTACCCCCCACAGATGCAGTTTGACCGCTTTTGTTTCTTCCGGGTTTCATTTCGGTAGCCTCCTGACTCCAGACCATCCGGACTCTCCCTGTAATTCAATCCTCCAGTCACAGCGACACCTCGTGGAACGCTCTGCTCCCTCTACAGTTCAATGACGTAATGTCTATGGTATGACAACGGGAATTGGACGTAACATTCCCGGTGCTGTCTGACCAATGTCGTCACAACACTTGTACACAGATGCATCTGCGGTGAACGTTGCATCGAAATGCTGGCATCTATAAATTTGCTGATGATAGAAGCATTGTTGGCAGAATTTCAGCTGGTGACTAAAGGGCGTACAGGAGCGATGTAAACCATTTAGTCGAGTGGTGTCGTTGCAACAACCTTGCTCTCAACGTCGGCAAGACCAAAGGGCTGATTGTGGACTTCAGAAAGGATAAGGCGAGGGAACGCAAAACCAATCCTCATAGACGGATCAGAAGAGGAGAGAGTGAGCAATTTCAAGTTCTTGGGTGTCAATATCTCAGAGGACCTGACCTGGACCCAACATATTGATGCCGCTATAAAGAAGGCAAGATAGCGGGTATATTTCATTAGGCGTTTGATGAGATTTGGTTTGTCAAATAAACACTCGAAAACTTCTACAAACGTACTTTTACAAGTGTACCGTAGAGAGCATTCTGACTGGCTGCATCACTGTCTGGTATGGGGGTGGGGGGGGGCTACTGCACAAGATCAAAATAATTTGCAGTAATTTGTAAAGTTAGTCAGCTCTATCATGGATTCCAGCCTCCATAGTATCCAAGGCGTCGTCAAGGATCGGTATATTATGGAGGCGGCGTCCATCATTAAGAATCCCCGCCACCCAGGACATGCTCTCTTCATAATGTTACCGTCGGGAAGGAGGTACAGAAGCCTGAAGGCACACACTCAGCGATTCAGGAACAGCTTCTTCCTCTCTGCCATCCGATTGCTAAATGGTCATTGAACCCACGAACACTACCTCACTGCCTTTTCTTTCTGTTGCACTACAGTACTTATTTTAACGTAACTATTTAGTAGACATACTGTATATGCCAGGGCATCAAAGGGTATCGGGTGAAAGCAGGGGAATGGCGATGGTTGTAAGAATTGGATCAGCCCATGATTGAATGGCAGAACAGATTTGATGGGCCAAATGACCTACTTCTGCTTCTATATCTTATGGTCTCATGTACTTCATGTAACTCAGTTTTTTCCCTATATTTGTTTATCATATATTTCATTGTGTTGCTGCCGTAAGGTTAATATATTTCACGGCGCACGTCGGTGATATGAAATCTGATTTTGATTATTGACCACCGACGTTCCATGCCGCCTTCTGGCACCGTCAGCTAGTTTCATTGGTGGCGGATGAGACTCTTAATCTTAGGGATGTAGGTTCGATCCCCGTGTTGAGAGCAACTTTCTTTAACTTCGAGTAGATTAAAACTACCACCGTGGATTCCGGTTAATTGTGCCATTGGATGATCGGGGCAGCCGCTTATTTGCAGCAACTCTTGAAGAACAAAAACAAAAGTCCAGAAAATAGCTGAGGTTCCCTTTGTTTAAGTTAGGATAAGATAAAACTTTGTTTATCCTGAAGGAAATTACTGTTGCAAAGTTGCTCAGTCAGAAATATCTGCTTTAAAATGCAAAATGTAAGCATTGAGGAAAGAAAAAAGAATATTGTGCATTGAACAGTAATAGTGCAACATACAGATGTGCAACGAAACCATCTAGTTACGTACTTAAGGAGAAGGAGTTGTAGAATCTAATAGTCACAGGGAGAGAGGATCTCCTGTGACGTTCAGTGGTGTTACTCGGTGGAATCAATCTGTTACTAAAGGCTCTCCTCTGTTTGTCCAGTATGTCATGGAGGGGGTGAGAGGGATTGTCCATAATGCTCCGTAGTTTCTGCAGCGTCCTCCTCTCAAACACAGCCACCAGGGAATCCAGCTCCACCCCCAGAACAGAACCATCCTTCATGACGAAATTATTGATTTTCTTGGCGTCAGTGTCCCACCCTGCTGCCCCAACAGTTTACAGAGTAGAGGAGAATGCTGGCCGCCAGTGAGTTGTATCAAATCTGCAGCATTGTACTGCCGACGTTGAATGACCGCAGCCTCCTCAGGAAATACAGTCGGCTCTGCTCCTTCTTGTACAGAGCCCCTGTAATTTTAGTTGATTCCAGTTTATTGTCCAGGTGAGTCCCAGGTACTTGGACTCCCGGACGACATCCACATCCGTTCCTTTGATGGCGATGGGAATGCAGGGTGTTTTCACCTTCCTGAAGTCCACCACCAACTCCTTTGCGTTAGTTATGTTGAGCTGCAGGTGATTCAGCCCACACCACTAAACAAAGGTCTTCTGTACTCAGCCTCTTGTCCCCGTCTGATACAGCCCACAACGGCCAAATCGTCTGAAAACATCTGCAGGCGACAGGACTCCGAGTTGTATCTGAAGTCCGAGGTGTAGATGGCGAATGGGAAGGGGGACGGGACACTCCCCTGAGGTGCCCCTGTGCTGCTGACCACAGTGTCTGATACACAGCTCTTCAATCTCACATTCTGTGGTCGTCTGGACCGGTAGTCTGTAATCCAGGACACTAGTGGAGTATTCACCTGCATCTCTGTGAGCTTACTCTCTCGTAAAGCAGATCATGTGGTGTTAAAAACACTGGAGAAATGAAAGAACTTGATTCTCACAGAGCTGCCTGGCTCATCCAGGTGGGTGTAAGCCCGTTGAAGCGTCTGGGGCTCCAATGTGTGGCTGGTAAGCAAACTGCAGGGGACCAGTGATGGGATTGTGGTGGTCCGGAGGTGTGTCAGGACCAGTGTTTCTAATGATGTCATAACACGTGAGGTCAGTGCCACCGATCTATAGACACTGGGCATGGTGGGGCATGTTCCTTGGGTCCTGGAACTAGGGTTTACCCATAGCCCTCTATTTTTCTAAGCTCCATGTCGCCATCCAGGAGTCTCTTAAAAGACTCTATCGTTTCCGCCTCCATCACCGTCACCGGCAGCCCATTCCACGGACTCACCACTCTCTGCGTTAAAAAAAAAACAAAGAACAACTTACCGCTGCTATCTCCTCTGTACCTACTTCCAAGCACCTTAAAACTATGCCCTCTCGTACTCGCCATTTCAGCCCTGAGGAAAAGCCTCTGACTATCCACACAATCAATGCCTCTCATTATCTTGTACACCTCTATCAAGTCACCCCTCATCCTCCGTCGCTCCAAGGAGAAAAGGCCGAGTTCACTCGACCTATTCTCATACGGCATACTCCCCGATCCAGGCAACATCCTTGTAAATCTCCTCTGCACCCTTTCTATGGTTTCCATTGTCCTTCCTATAGTGATGTGATCAGAATTGAGCACAGTACTCCAAGTGGGGTCTGACCAGGGTCCTATATAGCTGCATCATTACCTCGCGGCTCTTAGACTCAGTCCCACGATTGATGAAGGCCAATGCACCGTATGTCTTCTTAACCACAGAGTCAACCTGCGTAACAGCTTTGAGTGTCCTATGGACTCGGAACCCCAAGATCCCTTTGATCTTCCATACTGTCTAGAGTCTTACCATTAATACTATATTCTGCCATCATATTTGACCTACCAAAATGAGCCACTTCACACTTATCTGTGTTGAACTCCATCTGACTCTTCTCAGCCCAGTTTTGCATCCTATCAATATCCTGTTGTATCATCTGACAGCCCTCCACACTGTCCACAACTACCCAACCTTTGTGTCATCATCAAATTTACTAACCCAACCCACCACTTCCTCATCCAAGTCATTTATAAATATCACAAAGACTTGGGGTACCAGAACAGATCCCTGAGACACACCACTGGTCACCGGCCTCCATGCAGAATATGACCCATCTACAACCACTCTTTACCTTCTGTGGGCAAGCCAGTTTTGGATCCACAAAGCAATGTCCCCTTGGATTCCATACCCTCTTACTTCCTCAATAAGCCTTGTATGGGGTGCCTTATCAAATGCCTTGCTGAAATCCATATACACTACATCTACGGCTCTACCTTCATTAATGTCTTTAGTCACATCCTCAAAATATTCAATCAGGCTCGTAAGGCTCGAGATGCCTTTGACAAAGCCATGCTGTCTGTTCCTAATCATATTTTGCCTCTCCAAATGTCCATAAATCCTCCCTCTTAGGATCTTCTCCATCAACTTGCCAACGTCTGTAGTAACTAGGCAGGATGTTTTTCACAGCACAGGGAACCTCTCCAGGCTCAGGCGGAGAGTAAAGATGCGTTGAAAGACGAATCCAGCCGAGTAGCATACACCGCTTAATTGGTGCAGGAGACGTCGATCAGTTTCTAACTAACGTCAGTCATGTGTCTTTATAGTTATAGACAAGTACAGCAAGGAACTAGGTCCTTAAGCCCCACTAGTCCGCTATGATCTACTTAATTTGCTTAATCCAATCGACCTGCATTCAGACCATAGCCCTCCATACCCTTGCCATCCATGCACCTATCCAAACTTCTCGTGAATGTTGAAATCGAGCTCGCATGCACCATTGCGCTGGCAACTCGTTCCACACGCTCACGAACGTCTGAATGAAGACTTTTTCCCTCACGTTCCCCTTACATTTTTCACCTTTCACCCTTAACCAATTATCTTTAGGTGCAGTCCCACTCGACCTCAGTGGAAAATAAACTGCTTGTACTTAGCCTATCTACACCTTTCATAATTTTGTATACCTGTATGAAATCTCCCTCAATCTGCTACGATCCAGGGAACAAAATCCTTACCTACTGAACGTCTCCCTATAACTCAGATCCTCCAGACCCGGCGACGTGCTTGTAAATTTTCTCTGCACTCTTTCAATGTTATTTACATCCATCGTGCAGGTAGGTGAGCAAAACTGTACACAATACTCTGAATTAGGCCTCGCCAATATCTTATAGAACTTCAGTATAACATCCCATTTACTGAACTGAATCTTTGATTTATGAAGGCCAAAGGCATTCTTAATGACATTAGTTACCTGTGCCGCAACCTTCAATGAACTATGGACCTGTCTTCCCAGATCCACTTATTCTACCACACTTCTCAGTGCCCTACCGTTCACGGTGTTAGACCTACCCTGGTTGGTCATAACAAAGGTCAACACCTCGCACTTGTCTGCATTGAATTGCATCTATGATTTTCACCCCATTTTTCCAGTAGGTCCAGTTCCAGCTACAAGCCATGATAGCCTTCCACGCTGTCCACTGAACCCCCAGTCTGGAGTCATCACAAATTACCTGGCCCACTGATTAACTGAGGACAAATCCGTAGATACACTTCAAACACGTGTGTGTGTGTGTGTGTGTGTGTGTGTGTGTGTGTGTGTGTGTGTCAGAGAGAGAGAGAGCGCGTTGTCTGCATACGGGTGCGCGCGCTCAAAATGCGGAAATGCGTCAACGTTGATCTTTCTCCACAGATGGCTGAGTTCCTCCCGCATTTTCCGCGTTGTTCCAGATTCCAGCGTCTGCTGTCAAATGTGCCTCCTGTTTACACATCTCAGTCCGTTCATCCACAATGACACAGACAACAAATACAGAAACACTCCGATACCTTCTCACATTGGCACACAAACTCTGTCTCTCACACTCTGTCATGAGCCCTGCGAACCAGTGCGGCGAGCCTTAGAGCGCTGGGCTCCAAAGTTTCAATAGACAATAGACAATGGGAGCAGGAGTAGGCCATTCGGCCCTTCGAGCCAGCACCGCCATTCACTGTGATCGTGGCTGATCATCCACAATCAGTACCCTGTTTCTGCCTTCTCCCCATATCCCTTGACTCCGCTATGTTTAAGAGCTCTATCTAACTCTTTCTTAAAAGCATCCAGAGAATTGGCCCCCACTGCCTTCTGAGGCAGTCACCGTAAATACAGAGAAACACAACAGAGTCAGTGAAAAACCGCACACAGCACAGACGGACCAACAAAACGACAGTGCACAAGACAGCAAACTCTGCAAATACAAAAAAAGAAAAAATAATAAATAAGCAATAGATATCGAGAAGGTGAGATGAAGTGTCCTTGAAATTGAATCTTTCGGTTGTGGAATCGGTTCTGATTTACGGTTTACGGTTGTGGAGTACTAACTGTTCCTGAACCTGGTGATGTGGGCCTTGAGGTTCCTGTTACTTCTTCCTGATGGCAGCAGCGAGAACAAAGCATGGATTCGATGGTGGGGTCGGGGGGTGGGGGTCCCTGATGATGGATGCTACTTCCCTGCCACAGGGCTCCTCGCAGGTGTGCTCACTGTAGGTAGGATTTTACCAGTGATGGTCTGGACTGTATCCAGTAACTTTTGTAGGGTTTCCATTCAAGGGGATTTTGTGGTTCCATACCAGGCTGTGATGCAACCAGTCAATATAGTCTCCAGGACGCATCTATAGGCTTTGGTCAACTGTAGAATGTATGCAAAGGGTATTTAATCAATTTTGCCCCCAACTTTGCGACAAGGATGCAAAGAAGTGAGGTCTTTTCGGAGCCCAGCTAGCTCAGTCGGTAGAGCATGAGACTCTTAATCTCAGGGTCGTGGGTTCGAGCCCCACGTTGGGCGATGCTCTCTTTAACTGCCTCTGGGAAAATCTCAGCGTTTCTTCACTCCAGCTCTTTATACCGGTTATCACCCGGATTCCTTCCTCGACACAAAACGTGATTTCATTGTGATACAGCGTTACGTATATGTCACCGTATATTTCCCTGAGATTCATTTTATTGCACGTATTTACGAGAAAATTAGAAAGAAATATAATCCAATTCATGATAAACTGTACATAACCAAAGACGGTCACAAAACCAATATGCAAAAAAGACAACATTTACAAATAGATAGATAGGTAGGTAGATAGATAGATAGATAAATGAATGGATGAATCAAACAATCAACGCTGAGAACTTGGAGTCGTTGAAAGTGAGCCTGTAGGTTTTGGAATCAGTTCAGTGTTGGATTGAGTGAAGTTATTCACACTGATAGTTGTTGAAGAATCAGGAGCCTGATGTTTGCAGGGTAACCACTCTTCCTGAAACTGGTGGCGTGGGGGCAGCGACAAGAGAGCATGGCCTGGATGGTGGGTCCTTGATGATACTTGCTGATTTCTTGTGGCAGCGCTATTTGTAGATGTGCTCAATGGTGGGGAGGGTTTTGTCTGTCATCGACTGGTCTGTGTCCACCACTGTTTGGTAGATCTCTCTATTCCTCAGCATTGGTACAATTACCCCCCACAGATGCAGTTTGACCGCTTTTGTTTCTTCCGGGTTTCATTTCGGTAGCCTCCTGACTCCAGACCATCCGGACTCTCCCTGTAATTCAATCCTCCAGTCACAGCGACACCTCGTGGAACGCTCTGCTCCCTCTACAGTTCAATGACGTAATGTCTATGGTATGACAACGGGAATTGGACGTAACATTCCCGGTGCTGTCTGACCAATGTCGTCACAACACTTGTACACAGATGCATCTGCGGTGAACGTTGCATCGAAATGCTGGCATCTATAAATTTGCTGATGATAGAAGCATTGTTGGCAGAATTTCAGCCGGTGACTAAAGGGCGTACAGGAGCGACGTAAACTATTTAGTCGAGTGGTGTCGTTGCAACCACCTTGCTCTCAACGTCGGCAAGACCAAAGGGCTGATTGTGGACTTCAGAAAGGATAAGGCGAGGGAACGCAAAACCAATCCTCATAGACGGATCAGAAGAGGAGAGAGTGAGCAATTTCAAGTTCTTGGGTGTCAATATCTCAGAGGACCTGACCTGGACCCAACATATTGATGCAGCTATAAAGAAGGCAAGATAGCGGGTATATTTGATGAGGAGTTTGAGGAGATTTACAAATGTACCGTGGAGAGCATTCGGACTGGCTGCATCACTGTCTGGTACGGGGAGGGCGGGGGGTGGGGGAGGGGGGCGGTCGGGTACTGCAGAAGATGAAAATAAGTTGCAGAAATTTGTAAATTTAGTCAGCTGTATCATGGTTTCCAGCCTCCATTGTGCAGTATCTAAGGCATCGTCAGGGAGCGGTGTATTAGGAAAGCAGCGTCCATCATTAAGAATCCCCCCCACCCAGGACATGGTCTCTTCATAATGTTACCGTCGAGAAAGAGATACAGAAGCCTGAAGGCACACACTCAGCGATTCAGGAACAGCTTCTTCCCCTCTGCCATCCGATTGCTAAATGGTCATTGAACCCATGAAAACTACCTCACTGCCTTTTTATTTCTGTTATTTTGCACTACAGTACTTATTTTAACGTAAATATTTAATGGACATAAATGCCAGGGCATCAAAGGGTATGGGGTGAAAGCAGGGGAGTGGGGATGACTGGAAGAATTGGATCAGTCCATGGCGGAACAGACTTGATGGGCCGAATGTCCTACTTCTGCTACTATATCTTATGGTACGGATTTATTTATCATACATTTCATTGTATTGCTGCCGTAAAGTTAATAAATTTCACGACGCACGTCGGTGATATGAAATCTGGTTTTGATTATTGACCACCGACGTTGCATGCCGCCTTCTAGCACAGTCAGCTAGTTCATTGGTGGCGATGAGACTCTTAATCTTAGGGATGTAGGTTGGAGACCCGCGTTGAGGGCAACTGTCTTTAACTTCGAGTGGATTAAAACTACCATGGATTCCGGTTAATTGTGCCGTTGGATAATCGGGGCAGCCGCTTATTTGGAGCAACTCCTAAGGAACAAAAAAAAATCCAGAAAATAGCCGGGGTAGCCCTTGTTGAAGATAGGATAATGTAAAACTTTGTTTGTCCCGAAGGAAGTTATTGATGCAAGTTTGCTCAATCAGAAATATCTACTTTAAAATGCAAAATGTAAACATTGAGGTAAGAAAAAAGATTATTGTGCATTAAACAGTAATAGTGCAGCATACAGTTGTGCATCGAAACCAGATAGCTATGGACTTAAGAAGAAAGAGTTGTAGAATCTTCTAGCCACAGGGAGAAAGGATCTCCTGTGACGTTCAGTGGTGTTACTCGGTGGAATCAGTCTGTTACTAAAGGCGGTCCACTGTTTGTCCAGTATGTATGTCATGGAGGGCGGGAGAGGGATTGTCCATAATGCTCCACAGTTTCTGCAGCGTCCTCCTCTCAGACATAACCACCAGGGAATCCAGCTCCACCCCCAGAACAGAACCATCCTTCCTGACGAACTTATTGATTTTCTTGGCGTCAGCAGCCCCACCCCGCTGTCCCAACAGTTTACAGAGTAGAGGAGAATGCTGGTCGCAGACGTGACCCGAGCCTCCTCTGTCATGCTCCGGTCCGTGAAGTCCACATTCCAGTTCACGGTCTGCTCAGTGGACACGACTCCAGGTCTTCCAGCTGTCCCTTTTTCCGGTTGGGTTAATCATAGGCACCTGATTCCCATCTTGGGGCTTGGAATATAAATAGCCTTGGGGTTGAGTGTGAGCTGCTGGTTTGTCTTGTCAAGATCCCCTGGGAGCAACCTGCTGGTGGAAGGCTACAGTGGCCCATTGCCATCTTTCGGCCGTGTTATTGCTTCATGGAGCCTTGCTGTCAGTAGTCGGAGCTGTCTTTACGGTATGGATTCGGCCGTTTCCCGGGCCAGCTGAGTGGCCTTCAGCCACTCCGAGCTAAGTAGGGATCCGGCTGTTTCGGTAGCCAGCCGAGGTTGCTGGCCGTAACCACGACTCAGAGCAACTCCGATGCAGAGATGGAACTGTCTGTCTTTCTTCGGTGTTTGTCTCTTCTTGTCCTCGCCTCCGTGGGGTAGGTCAGGCCGTTCTGCCGTTGCCCTGCCGGAGGATCTGTCCTGTCTTGTCTTTGCCTCCCTGGAATAAGTCAGGCCGTTCTGCCGTTGCCCTGAGGGGGGATCTGTCTTACCTTGCCTTTGCCTCTGATGGGTAAGTCCGGCAGTTTTGTCATTACCCGACGGATGGACCTGTCCTACCTTGGTGTGGAGATAAAGATGAGTCCCGGCTTTTCAAAGGATAAGTCCCGGCTCTATGTTGATGTTCAGTTCCCTGTCTGTCTCCTAGCTCCAGCCTCCAAGTTATCAGCCTCCACATTTCAAGACTCCAGCGTGCAGCCTCAAGCCTTAAGACCCCGGTTCCTAGTCCGGGTTCCCGCTTTCCCAAGCCCAGGCTCCTAATTCATGGTTCCTAGTCCGGGTTCCCGCTTTCCCAAGCCCAGGCTCGTAGTTCATGGTTCCTAGTCCGGGTTCCCTGTCTAGTCCATGTCCTAGCCCAAGTCTGCGTTCTTGTCCCTGCTCTTTGTCTGTATCCTGTCACGTCCCTACTCTAGTCATGTCCTGTTCCTAGTACTTCAGTGTCTGTGTCTTGCACTTGGGTCAGTTCCAACCCCCCTCCCCACCCCCCATTGTGACATCCTCAGGAAGTACAGCAGGCGCTGTTCCTTCTTGTCCAGAGCCTCTGTAATTTTAGTTGAGTCCAGTTTATTGTCCAGCTAAGTTCCCAGGTACTTGGACTGCCGGACGACATCCACAACCATTCCCTTGATGGAGATGGGAATGCAGGATGTTCTCACCTTCCTGAAGTCCACCACCAACTCCTTTGTCTTAGTGACGTTGAGCTGCAGGTGATTCAGCCCACACCACTCAACAAGGTTGTCCACCACTCTTCTCTACTCAGCCTCCTGACCCCGGCTGATACAACCCACAACGGCCGAATCAAAGTTACTAGTGAAGGCAGCAGGCTAGGCAGCATCTCCAGGAAGAGGGACAGTCGACGTTTCGGGCCGAGAGCCTTCGTCAGGACTAACTGAAGGAAGGAAGAGTTAGTAAAAGATTTGAAAATGGGAGGGGGAGGGGAAAATCCAAAATCATAGGAGAAGACAAGAGGGGGAGCGATGGAGCCAACAGCTGGACAGGTGATTGGCAAAGGCGATATGAGAGGATCATGGGACAGGAGGCCTAGGGAGAAGGAAAAGGTGGAGGGGGGAAAAACCCAGAGGATGGGCAAGCGATATGGTCAGAGGGACAGAGGGAGAAAAAGTAGAGTGAGAGAAAGAATGTGCGTATAAAAATAAATAACGGATGGGGTACGAGGGGGAGGTGGGGCATTAGCAGAAGTTAGAGAAATCAATGTTCATGCCAACAGGTTGGAGGCTACCCAGACGGAATATAAGGTGTTGTTCCACCAACCTGAGTGTGGCTTCATCTTTACAGTAGAGGAGGCCGTGGATAGACATGTCAGAATGGGAATGGGATGTGGAATTAAAATGTGTGGCCACTGGGAAATCCTGCTTTCCCTGGCGGACGGAGCGTAGGTGTTCAGCAAAACGATCTCCCAGTCTGTGTCAGGTCTCGCCAATATATAAAATGCCACATCGGGAGCACCGGATGCAGTATATCACCCCAGCCGACTCACAGGTGAAGTGTCGCCTCACCTGGAAGGACTGTCTGGGGCCCTGAATGGTGGTAAGGGAGGAAGTGTAAGGGCATGTGTAGCACTTGTTCTGCTTACAAGGATAAATGCCAGGAGGGAGATCAGTGGGGAGGGATGGGGGGGGCGCGAATGGACAAGGGAGTCGTGTAGGGAGCGATCCCTGCGGAAAGCGGGGGGGGGGGTGAAGATGTGGAGGGATCCATTGGAAGGAGGCGGAAGATACGGAGAATAATATGTTGGACCTGGAGGTTGGTGGGGTGGTAGGAGAGGACCAGGAGAACCGTATTCCTAGTGGCATAATGGGAGGATGGAGTGAGAGCAGATGTGCGTGAAATGGGGGAGATGCGTTTGAGAGCAGAGTTGATGGTAGAGGAAAGGAAGCCCCTTTCTTTAAAAAAGGAGGACATCTCCCTCGTCCTGCAATGAAAAGCCTCATCCTGAGAGCAGATGCAGCGGAGACCGAGGAATTGCGAGAAGGGGATGGCGTTTTTGCAAGAGACAGGGTGAGAAGAGGAATAGTCCGGATAGCTGTGAGAGTCCGTGGGCTTATAGTAGACATCAGTAGATAAGCTGTCTCCAGAGATAGAGACAGAAAGATGTAGAAAGGGGAGGGATGTGTCGGAAATGGACCAGGTAAACTTGAGGGCAGGGTGAAAGTTGGAGGCAAAGTTACCTGGTAAACTTGAGGGCAGGGTAACCATAAGACCATAAGACAAAGGAGCAGAAGTAGGCCATTCGGCCCATCGAGTCTGCTCCGCCATTTTATCATGAGCTGATCCATTTTATCCTATTAGTCCCACTGCCCCGCCTTCTCACCATAACCTTTGATGCCCTGGCTACTCAGATACCTATCAATCTCTGCCTTAAATACACCCAATGACTTGGCCTCCACTGCTGCCCGTGGCAACAAATTCCTTAGATTCACCACCTTCTGACTAAAAATATTTCTTCGCGTTTCTGTTCTGAAAGGGCGCCCTTCAATCCTTAAGTCATGCCCTCTCGTACTAGACTCCCCCATCATGGGAAACAACTTTGCCACATCCACTCTGTCCATGCCTTTTAACATTCAGAATGTTTCTATGAGGTCTCCCCTCATTCTTCTAAACTCCAAGGAATACAGTCCAAGAGCAGACAAACGTTCCTCATATGTTAACCCTCTCATTCCCGGAATCATTCTAGTGAATCTTCTCTGTACCCTCTCCAACGTCAGCACATCCTTTCTTAAATAAGGAGACCAAAACTGCCCACAGTATTCCAAGTGAGGTCTCACCAGCGCCTTATAGAGCCTCAACATCACATCCCTGCTCCTATACTCTACTCCTCTAGAAATGAATGCCAACATTGCATGTCTCGGCCTGAAACGTCGACTGCACCTCTTCCTACAGATGCTGCTTGGCCTGCTGCGTTCACCAGCAACTTTGATGTATGTTGCTTGAATTTCCAGCATCTGCAGAATTCCTGTTGATTGCATTCGACTTCTTCACTACTGACTCAACCTGGAGGTTAACTGTAAGGGAATCCTGTACGAGGACTCCCAAGTCCCGTTGCATCTCAGAACTTTGAATTCTTTCCCCATTTAAGTAATAGTCTGCCCGTTTATTTCTTCTGCCAAAGTGCATAACCATACACTTTCCAACATTGTACTTCATTTGCCACTTCTCTACCCATTCTTCCAATCTATCCAAGTCTCTCTGCAGACTCTCCATTTCCTCAGCACTACCGGCCCCTCCACCTATCCTCGTATCGTCAGCAAACTTAGCCACAAAGCCATCTATTCCATAATCCAAATCGTTTATGTACAATGTAAAAAGAAGCGGCCCCAACACTGATCCCTGTGGAACACCACTGGTAACCGGCAGCCAACCAGAATAGGATCCCTTTATTCCCACTCCCTGTTTCCTGCCAATCAGCCAACGCTCTATCCACGTATGTAACTTTCCTGTAATTCCATGGGCTCTTATCTTGTTAAGTAGCCTCATGTGTGGCACCTTGTCAAAGGCCTTCTGAAAATCCAAATATACAACATCCACTGCATCTCCCTTGTCTAGCCTACTGGTAATTTCCTCAAAAAATTGTAATAGGTTTGTCAGGCAGGATTTCCCTTTAAGGAATCCATGCTGAGTTCTGCCTATCTTGTCGTATGCCTCCAGGTACTCTGTAACCTCATCCTTGACAATCGACTCCAACAACTTCCCAACCACAGACGTCTAGCTAACAGGTCTATAATTTCCTTTTTGCTTCCTTGCCCCCTTCTTAAATAGCAGAGTGACATTTGCAATCTTCCAGTCTTCCGGAACCATGCCAGAATCTATCGACTTTTGAAAGATCATCGCTAATGCCTTCGCAATCTCCAGAGCTACTTCCTTCAGAACACGAGGGTGCATTCCATCTGGTCCAGGAGATTTATCGACCTTTAGCCTATTCAGCTACCTGAGTACTTTCTCTGTCGTAATTGTGACTGTGCACACTTCTCTTCCCTGCCACCCTTGAATGTCCGGTATCCTGCTGTCTTCCTCAGTGAAGACTGATGCAAAATACTTGTTCAGTTCCTCTGCCATCTCCTCATCTCCCATTACAATTTCTCCAGTATCATTTTCTATCGGTCCTATATCTACTCTCACCTGTCTTTTACTCTTTATATACTTGAAAAAGCTTTTAGTATCCTCTTCGATATTATTTGCTAGCTTCCTTTCATAGTTTATCTTTTTCCTCTTAATGATCTTCTTAGTTTTCTTTTATAAGCTTTTAAAACTTCCCAATCCTCTGTCTTCCCACTACTTTTTGCTTCCTTGTATGTCCTCTCCTTTGCTTTAACTTTGGCTTTGACTTCTATTGTCAGCCACGGTTGCACCCTTTTTCCATTCGAAAATTTTTTCTTTTTTGAAATATACCTGTCTTGCACCTTCCTCACTTCTCGCATAAACTCCAGCCACTGCTGCTCTGCTGTCCTTCCCACCGGTGTCCCTTTCCAGTCAACTTTGGCCAGTTCCTCTCTCATGCCACTATAATTTCCATTACTCCACTGAAATACCGACACATCAGATTTCGGCTTCTCTTTTTCAAATTTCACAGTGAACTCAATCATGTTATGATCACGGCCTCCTAAGGGTTCCTTCACCTCAATCTCTCCAATCACCTCCGGCTCATTACATGTGATCTCCCTCCTGGCACTTATCTTTGTAAGCGGAACAAGTGCTACTCATGCCCTTACACTTCCTCCCTTACCACCAGTCAGGGCTCCAGACAGTCCTTCCAGGTGAGGCGACACTTCACCTGTGAGTCGGCTGGGGTGATATACTGCGTCCGGTGCTTCCGATGTGTCCTATATATTGGCGAGACCCGACGCAGACTGGGAGACCGTTTCGTTGAACACCTACGCTCTGTCCACCAGAGAAAGCAGGATCTCCCAGTGGCGATACATTTTAATTCCACATCCCATTCCCATTTCGATATGTCTATCCACGGCCTCCTCTACTGTAAAGATGAAGCCACACTCAGGTTGGAGGAACAACACCTTATATTCCGTCTGGGTAGCCTCCAACCTGATGGCATGAACATTGCCTTCTCTAACTTCCGCTAATGCCCCAACTCCCCCTCGTACCCCATCCGTTATTTATTTTTATGCACACATTCTTTCTCTCTGTCTCCTTTTTCTCCCTCTGTCCCTCTGACTATACCCCTTGACCATCCTCTGGGTTCCCCCGCCCCGTCCTTCTCCCTGGGCCTCCTCTCCCATGATCCTCTCATACCCCTTTTGCCAATCACCTGTCCAGGTCTTGGCTCCATCCGTCCCCCTCCTGTCTTCTCCTATCATTTTAGATCTCCCCCTCCCCCTCCCACTTTCAAATCTCTTACTAACTCTTCCTTCAGTTAGTCCTCACGAAGGTCCTCGGCCAGAAACGTCGATTGTGCCTCTTCCTATAGATGCTGCCTGGCCTGCTGCGTTCACCAGCAACTTTGATGTGTGTTGCTTGAATTTCCAGCATCTGCAGAATTCCTGTTATCTGCAGAATTCCTCGTGTTAGCGGCCTTATAAATTTTCTCTGCACTCTTTCAACCCTATTTACGTCTTTCCTGCAGGTAGGTGACCAAAACTGTACGCAATACTCTAAATTAGGCCTCACCAACGTCGTATACAACTTCAATATAACATTCCATCTGCCGTACTCAATACTTTGATTTATGAAGGCCAAAAGCATTTTTAATGACATTAGTTACCTGTGCCGCTACTTTCAATGAACTATGGGCCTGTCTTCCCAGATCCACTTATTCTACCACACTCCTCAGTACCCTACCGTTCACGGTGTTAGACCTACCCTGGTTGGTCATAACAAAGGTCAACACCTCGCACTTGTCTGCATTGAATTGCATCTATGATTTTCATCCCATTTTTCCAGTAGGTCCAGTTCCAGCTACAAGCCATGATAGCCTTCCACGCTGTCCACTGAACCCCCAGTCTGGAGTCATCACAAATTACCTGGCCCACTGAATAACTGAGGACAAATCCGTAGATACACTTGAAGCACGTGAGTGTGTGCGCGCGCGTGTGTTGTCTGCGTACGGGTGCGCGCGCTCAAAATGCGGAAATGCGTCAACGTTGATCTTTCTCCACAGATGGCTGAGTTCCTCCCGCATTTTCCGCGTTGTTCCAGATTCCAGCGTCTGCTGTCAAATGTGCCTCCTGTTTACACATCTCAGTCCGTTCATCCACAATGACACAGACAACAAATACAGAAACACTCCGATACCTTCTCACATTGGCACACAAACTCTGTCTCTCACACTCTGTCATGAGCCCTGCGAACCAGTGCGGCGAGCCTTAGAGCGCTGGGCTCCAAAGTTTCCTTGCAGGCAGTCACCGTAAAGACAGAAACACAACAGAGTCAGTGAAAAACCGCACACAGCACAGACCGACCAACAGTTATTGTGCAAAAGTCAGCAAACTATGCAAATACAAAAAGAGAAAAAATAATAAACAAGCAATAAATATCGAGAAGGTGAGATGAAGTGTCCTTGAAATTGAATCTTTCGGTTGTGGAATCGGTTCTGATTTACGGTTTACGGTTGTGGAGTACTAACTGTTCCTGAACCTGGTGATGTGGGCCTTGAGGTTCCTGTTACTTCTTCCTGATGGCAGCAGCGAGAAGAAAGCATGGATTCGATGGTGGGGTCGGGGGGTGGGGGTCCCTGATGATGGATGCTACTTCCCTGCCACAGGGCTCCTCGCAGGTGTGCTCACTGGAGGTAGGATTTTACCAGAGATGGTCTGGACTGTATCCAGTAACTTTTGTAGGGTTTCCATTCAAGGGGATTTTGTGGCTCCATACCAGGCTGTGATGCAACCAGTCAATATAGTCTCTCGGACGCATCTATAGGCTTTAGTCTGCTGTAGACTATATGCAAAGGGTATTGAATCAATTTTGCCCCCAAGTTTCCGACAAGGATGCAAAGAAGTGAGGACCTTTCGGAGCCCGGCTAGCTCAGTCGGTAGAGCATGAGACTCTTAATCTCAGGGTCGTGGGTTCGAGCCCCACGTTGGGCGATGCTCTCTTTAACTGCCTCTGGGGAAAATCCCGGCTAGCGCCCGCCTACCTAACTTTCCTCGACCAAAAACTTGATTTTATTGCGATACTGCGATACCTATATGTCACCGTATACTCCCCTGAGATTCATTTTATTGCATGCATTTTCAGGAAAATAAGAAAGAAATATAATACAATTTATGATAAACTGTACGTAACCAAAGAAGGTCACAAAACCAATATGCAAAAAGACAACTTTTGCAAATAAATAAATAATGCTGACAACTTGGAGTCCTTGAAAGTGGGCCTGTCGGTGTTGGAATCCGGTCAGTGTTCGGGTGAGTGAAGTTATTCACACTGATAGTTACTGAAGCATCAGGAGCCTGATGTTTGCAGGGTAACCACTCTTCCTGAAACTGGTGGCGTGGGGGCAGCGACAAGAGAGCATGGCCTGGATGGTGGGTCCTTGATGATACTTGCTGATTTCTTGTGGCAGCGCTATTTGTAGATGTGCTCAATGGTGGGGAGGGTTTTGTCTGTCATCGACTGGTCTGTGTCCACCACTTTTTGATAGACCTCTCCATTCCTCCGCATTGGTACAATTACCCCCCACAGATGCAGTTTGACCGCTTTTGTTTCTTCCGGGTTTCATTTCGGCAGCCCCCTGACTCCAGACCATCCGGACTCTCCCTGTAATTCAATCCTCCAGTCACAGCGACACCTCGTGGAACGCTCTGCTCCCTCTACAGTTCAATGACGTAATGTCTATGGTATGACAACGGGAATTGGACGTAACATTCCCGGTGCTGTCTGACCAATGTCGTCACAACACTTGTACACAGATGCATCTGCGGTGAACGTTGCATCGAAATGCTGGCATCTATAAATTTGCTGATGATAGAAGCATTGTTGGCAGAATTTCAGCTGGTGACCAAAGGGCGTACAGGAGCGATGTAAACCATTTAGTCGAGTGGTGTCGTTGCAACAACCTTGCTCTCAACGTCGGCAAGACCAAAGGGCTGATTTTGGACTTCAGAAAGGATAAGGCGAGGGAACGCAAAACCAATCCTCATAGACGGATCAGAAGAGGAGAGAGTGAGCAATTTCAAGTTCTTGGGTGTCAATATCTCAGAGGACCTGACCTGGACCCAACATATTGATGCAGCTATAAAGAAGGCAAGATAGCGGGTATATTTGATGAGGAGTTTGAGGAGATTTGGTTTGTCAACTGAAACAGTCGAAAACTTCTACAAACGCACTTTTACAAATTTACCGTGGAGAGCATTCTGACTGGCTGCATCACTGTCTGGTGTTCGGGGTGGGGGGTGGGGGGCGGAGCTACTGCATAGGATCGAGATAAGTTGCAGAAATTTGTAAAATTAGTCGGTTCTATCATGGTTTCTAGCCTCCACAGTATCCAAGGATTCTTCAAGGAGGGGTGTATTAGGAATGCGGCGACCATGATTAAGAATCCCCGCCACCCAGGATATGTTATCTTCATAAAGTTACCGTCGAGGAGGTACAGAAGCCTGAAGGCACACAATCAGCGATTCAGGAACAGCTTCTTCCCCTCTGCCATCCGATTGCTAAATGGACATTGAACCCACGAACACTACCTCACTGTTGTTTTTATTTCTGTTACTTTGCAGTACTTATTTTAATGTAACTATTTAATAGATATATTGTACATGCCAGAGCATCAAAGGGTCTGCGTTAAAAACAGGGGAGTGGGGATGACTGGTATGAATTGTATCAGCCCATGATTGAATGGTGGAACAGACTCGGGCCGAATGGTCTATTTCTGGTGGTATATCTTATGGTCTCCTGTACTTAATGTAACTCCGTTTTTTCTCTATATTTATTTATCATATATTCCATTGTATTACTGCCGTAAAGTTAATAAGTTTCACGACGCACGTCGGTGATATTAAATCTGAATCTGATTATTGACGACCGACGTTGCATGCCGCCTTCTGGCACAGTCAGCTAATTTCGGTGGTGCCGGATGAGACTCTTAATCTGAGGGATGTAGGTTCGAGCCCCGCGTTGAGAGCAACTTCCTTTAATTTCGAATAGATTAAAACTACCACCGTGGATTCCGGTTAATTGTGCCATTGGATGATGGGGGCAGCCGCTTATTTGGAGCAACTCCTGAAGAACAAAAAAAAAATCCAAAAAATAGCCAGGGTTCCCTTTGTTTAAGACAGGATAAGATAAAACTTTGTTTATCCCGAACGAAATTATTGTTACAACACATCAAAGTTGCTGGTGAACGCAGCAACCTAAAACCCCACCAGCCTCCGGGTCCAACATATTATTCTCCGTAATTTCCGCCACCTCCAACGAGATTCCATCACTAAGCACACCTTTCCCTCCCCGCCTCTCTCTGCTTTCTGCAGGGATCACTCCCTACGCGACTCCCTTGTCCATTCGTCCCCACCCTCAGCCCCAATCCCTCCCCACTGATCTCCCTCCTGGCACTTATCCGTGTAAGCGGAACAAGTGCTACACATGCCCTTACACTTCCTCCCTTACCACCATTCAGGGCCCCAGACAGTCCTTCCAGGTGAGGCGACACTTCACCTGTGGGTCGGCTGGGGTGATGTACTGCGTCCGGTGCTCCCGATGTGGCCTTCTATATATTGGCGAGACCCGACGCAGACTGGGAGACCGCTTTGCTGAACACCTACGCTCTGATCGCCAGAGAAAGCAGGATCTCCCAGTGGCCACACATTTTAATTCCACATCCCATTCCCATTCTGACATGTCTATCCACGGCCTCCTCTACTGTAAAGATGAAGCCACACTCAGGTTGGAGGAACAACACCTTATATTCCGTCTGGGTAGCCTCCAACCTGATGGCATGAACATCGACTTCTCTAACTTCCGCTAATGCCCCACCTCCCCCTCGTATCCCATCCGTTATTTATTTATATACACACATTCCTTCTCTCACTTTCCTTTTTCTCCCTCTGTCCCTCTGACTATACCCCTTGTCCATCCTCTGGTTTCCGCCCCCCCCCACCCCGTCTTTCTCCCCGGACCTCCTGTCCCATGATCCTCTCATATCCCTTTTGCCAATCACCTGTCCAGCTCTTGGCTCCATCCTTCCCCCTGCTGTCTTCTCCTATCATCTTGGATCTCCCACTCCCCCTCCCACTTTCAAATCTCTTACTAGCTCTTCCTTCAGTTAGTCCTAACGAAGGGTCTCGGCCCGAAATGTCGACTGCACCTCTTCCTAGAGATGCTGCCTGGCCTGCTGCGTTCACCAGCAACTTTGATGTGTGTTGCTTGAATTTCCGGCATCTGCAGAATTCCTGTTGTTTGAAATATTGTTACACACACAAAATGCTGGCGGAACGCAGCAGGCCAGACAATATTCATAGGAAGAAGCACAGTCGACGTTTCGGGCCGAGACCTCTGCAATCTCACATTCTGTGGCCGCCTGGACACGTGGTCTGTAATCCAGGACATCATGGAGTACGCACCTGCATCTCCGTGAGCTTACTCCATCGTAAACAGACTATCCACCTGATCGATACCTCTCATTATCTTGTACACCTCTATCAAGTCACCTCTCATCCTCCGTCGCTCCAAGGAGAAAAGACCTAGTTCACTCAACCTCTTCTCGTAAGGCATACTCCCCAATCCAGGCAAGATGCTTGTAAATCTCCTCTGCACCCTTTCTATGGTTTCCATTGTCCTTCCTATAGTGAGGTGATTAGAACTGAGCACAGTACTCCAAGTGGGGTCTGACCAGGGTCCGATATAGCTGCAACATAACCTCTCAGCTCTAAAACTCGATCCCACGATTGATGAAGGCCAATGCACTGTATGCTTTCTTAACCACAGAGTCAACCTGCCTATCTGCTTTGAGTGTCCTATGGACTTGGACCCCAAGATCCCTCTGATCCTCCACACTGCCAAGAGTTTTACCATTAATACTATATCTGCCATCATATTTGACCTACCAAAATGAACCACCTCACACTTATCTGGGTTGAAATCCATCTGTTACTTCTCAGCCCAGTTTTGCATCCTATCAATATCCCGTTCTAACCTCTGACAGCCCTCTGTTGTAGCGTGGATGAAATCACTGGAGAGACAGAGTCACTGGTAGGTGCAAAGCAGCTTCTTTATTTGACACAACAAGGTACTGTACAGCAGGCATCATACGGACGGTGACGCTTTCGGTAGAAAGGTCTGCTAGCCCAATGTGGGCTCGATATTTATATGCTAATCACAAAGGTAATCGCAACTTGAAGAAGGTATGGACAATGCATAGACAATGCTTCCTTTTGAAGCTGCATACAAAACATCACACCTTCTGACTTCATCCTTTCCTTCCGACGCCAACATGTCTGGGTTGGTATCCACAGCCTTCAGGAATGCAAGGTAAACCCACAATACTTTATTGGCATTTCAGGTGCTAATATAGAAGACAATTAATAGTTATAAAGTATAGATAATACTGTCTTCGAAACTACAGCATCTGGTCAAACTACCGCGCCAGAAGCATCTGGTATTCACACCTTTTTAGGAAGAGCATTGTTGTGGACTCAATCCGCAGTACTTTGTCAAATATAAGTCTTGTGGCCAAAGTCATTTAAGTGTAAACAAATCATCTACTATTCTACCCAAAAAACTCACTCTAACACCTTCCACACTATCCTGCCATGGTCCAGTCTGTGAAGTCTGCATTCCGGTTCACGGTCTGATCCATCGACCCTTGCTCCAGGTTTTCCTGTCTACCCTGTTTCTGTTCCAGTTGAGCACTAATTGAGGCAGCTGATTCTCGTTGGGGCTGGCTGCATAAATATCTCCAGAGACCAGGGCGTGGCTGCTGGATTGTTCTTGTCCTTACTCCTTGTATCCCTTCCCCTGCCTTTTGTTTCCCCGCCTGAAGCCCTGCCTTGTCTTGCTGGTAACTCTCGCCTCGCCTGAAGTTCTTGTCTTGCTTTGCGTTGCCTGAAGCCTTGTCTTGTCTTGCTGGTAACGCTTGCTTCGTCTCGCTTGGAGTCTTGTCCTGGAGCCACCCTGTACCTAGCTCCCTTCCTGTCCCTTGCCTCCACCGGGTAAGTCAGGCTGTCTTGCCGTTACCCTATGGTTGGTTCTGTCCCTTCCTGCCCCTTGCCTCCGTCGGGTAAGCCAGGCCGTATTGCCGTTGCCCTACAGTTGGTTCTGTCCCTTCCTGTCCCGTGCCTCCGTCGGGTGGAGATCCGCGCCCTGCCCAGGAGTATCGCACTCTTCCCAGGAGGAGCTTCAAGAGCCCAAGCCTCAAGCCTCTAGTCTCAAGCCTCGCCACAAGCCTCTAGTCTCCAGCCTCGCCTCAAGTCTCGGGTCTCCAGACTCGCCTCAAGTCTCTGGTCTCCAGCCTCTCCTCAAGTATCTGTTCTCGAGCCTCGCCTCAAGTCTCTGTTCTCCAGCCTCGTCCTGCCTGCCAGCCAGCCAAATCAAGTCCTTGCCTAGTTCTGGGGTCTGAGCCAGAGGCAAGACCAAGGTTCTGGGTCCTTGTACAGTCTCTGGCTCGGAGCCCAAGCCCAGGCTCCTAGCTCTCCTGTCCAGTCCTGTTCCAGGTTCCTGGTTTTCGTGTCCATGTCCTAGCTCTCACCCTGTATCCTAGTCCCGTCCATCGTACTTCAGGGTCTGTGTCTTGCACTTGGGTCCGTTCCCAGCCACCACCTTATGACAGATCCACAACACACCCAACGTTTGTGTCATCAGCAAATTTAATAACCCATCCCTCCACTTCGTCATCCAGGTCATTTATAAAAATCACAAAGAGTATGGGTCCCAGAACAGATTCCTGAGGCACACCACTGGTCGCCGGCCTCCATGCAGAATATGACCTACCTACAACCACTCTTTGCCTTCTGTGTGCAAGCCAGTTCTGGATCCACAAAGCAATGTCCCCTTGGATCCCATGCCTCCTTACTCTCTCAATAAACCTTGCATGGGATACCTTATCAAATGCCTTGCTAAAATCCATATACACTATATCAACGGCTCTACCTTCATAAATGTGTTTAGTCACATCCTCCAAAAACTCAATCAGGCTCGTAAGGCACGAGTTGCCTTTGACAAAGCCATGCTGTCTGTTCCTAATCATATTATGCTTCTCCAAATGTCCATAAATCCTGCCTGTCAGGACCTTCTCCATCAACTTACCAACCAGTGAAATAACTAGGCAGGATGTTTTTCACAGCACAGAGAACCTCTCCAGGCTCAGGCTCAGATTAAAGATGCATTGAAAGACGAATCCAGTTGAGTAGCATACGCCGCTTAATTGGGACCGGAGGCGTCGATCAGTTTCTAAGGTCAGTCGTGTGTCCTTATAGATTCATAGACAAGTAGAGCACGGAACTAGGTCCTTAAACTCCACTAGTTCGTTCTGATCTACTTAATTTGCTTAATCCAATCGATCTGCATTCAGACCATAGCCCTCCATACCCTTGCCATCCATGCACCTATCCAAACTTCTCGTGAATGTTGAAATCGAGCTCGCATGCACCATTGCGCTGGCAGCTCGTTCCACACTCTCACCACCCTCTGAATGAAGACTTTTTCCCTCACATTCCTCTTACATGTTTCACCTTTCACGCTTAACCAATTATCTTTAGGTGCAGTCCCACTCGACCTCAGTGGAAAATAAACTGCTTGTGCTTAGCCTATTTATACCTTTCATAATTTTGTATACCTCTATCAAATCTCTTACGACCCAGGGAACAAAATCATAACTACTAAACATTTCCCTACAAGTAGGTCCTTCAGACCCTATAACACCCTTGTAAATTTTCTCTGCACTCTTTCAACCTTATTTCCACCTTTCTTGCAGGTAGGTGACCAAAACTGTTACACAATACTCTGAATTAGGCCTGACCAATATCTTGTAGAACTTCAATATAACATCCCATCTGCTGAACTGAATGCTTTGATTTATGAAGGCCAAAAGCATTCTTAATGACATTAGTTACCTGTGCCGCTACTTTCAATGAATTATGGTCCTGTTTTCCTAGATTCACTTATTCTCCCACACTCCTCAGTACCCTACCGTTCACTGTGTTAGACCTACCCTGGTTGGTCATAACAAAGGTCAACACCTTGAACTTGTCTGCATTGAATTGCATCTATGATCTGCATCCCATTTTTCCAGTAGGTCCAGATCCAGCTACAAGCCATGATAGCCTTCCACGCTGTCCACTGAACCCCCAGTCTGGAGTCATCACAAATTAACCGGCCCTCTGATTAACTGAGGACAAATCCGTAGATACACTTCAAACACATGTGTGTGTGTGTGTGTCAGTGTGTGTGTGTGTGTGTGTGTGTATGTGCATGTGTGTGTGTGTGTGTGTGTCAGTGTGTGTGTGTGTCAGTGTGTGTGTGTGTGTGTGTGTGTCAGTGTGTGTGTGTGTGTCAGTGTGTGTGTGTGTGAGTGTGTCTGTGTGTATGTGCATGTGTGTGTGTGTGAGTGTGTGTGTGTGTGTGTGAGAGAGAGAGAGAGAGAGAGAGGGAGATGGAGAGAGAGAGGGAGAAAGAGAGAGAGAGAGAGAGAGGGAGAGAGAGAGAGAGAGAGAGAGAGAGTGTTGTCTACGTACGGGTGCGTGAGCTCAAAATGCGGAAATGTGTCAACGTTGCTTGTTCTCCACAGATGGCTGAGTTCCTCCTGCATTTTGCATGTTGCTCCAGATTCCAGCGTCTGCTGTCAAATATGCCTCCTGTTTACACCCTCTCAGTCCGTTCATCCACAAAGACACAGAGAGCCAATATAGAAACTTAGCGATACCTTCTCACATTGGCACACAAACTTTGTCTCTCACACTCTGTCATGAGCCTTGCGAACCAGTGCAGCGAGCCTTAGAGCGTTGGGCTCCAAAGTTTCAATAGACAATAGACAATAGGTGCAGGAGTAGGCCATTTGGCCCATCGAGCCAGCACCGCCGTTCACTCTGATCATGGCTGATCATCCACAATCAGTACCCCGTTCCTGTCTTGTCTCCATATCCCTTGACTCGACTGTCTTTAAGAATTCCATCCAACTCTTTCTTGAAAGCATCCAGAGAATTGGCCCCCACTGCCTTCTGAGGCAGTCACCGTAAATACAGAGAAACACAGCAGAGTCAATGAAAAACCGCACACAGCACAGACGGACCAACAAACAATGTGCAAAAGACAGCAAACTTTGCAAATACAAAAAAAAAGAAAAAATAATAAACAAGCAATAAATATCGAGAAGATGAGGTGAAGTGTCCCTGAAATTGAATCTATAGGTTGTGGATACGAGAAAATCTGCAGATGCTGGAATTTCAAGCAACACAGATAGAAGTTGCTAGTGAACGCAGCAGGCCAGGCAGCATCTCCAGCAAGAGGTACAGTCGACGTTTCGGGCCGAGACCCTTCTTCAGGACTAACTGAAGGAAGAGTTAGTAAGAGATTTGAAAGTTGGAGGGGGAGGGTGAGATCCGAAATGATAGGAGAAGACAGGAGGAGGAGGGATGGAGCCAGAGCTGGACAGTTGATTGGCGAAAGGGATATGAGAGGATCATGGGACAGGAGGCCCAGGGAGAAGGAAAAGAGGGATGGGCGGGGGGGGGGGAAGCCCAGAGAATGGGCAGGTGCGCTCAACTGGAGGTAGGATTTTACCCGTGATGGACTAGACTGTAACCAGGAACTTTTGTAGGATTTCCATTCAGGGGAATTTTGTGGTTCCATACCAGGCCGTGATGCAACCAGTCAATATAGTTTCCACGACGCATCTATGGGCTTTGGTCAGCTGTAGACTATATGCAAAGGGTATTTAATCGTTTTGCCCCCAACTTTGTGAAAACGAAGTGAGGTCCTTTCGGAGCCCGGCTAGCTCAGTCGGTAGAGCATGAGACTCTTAATCTCAGGGTCGTGGGTTCGAGCCCCATGTTGGGCGATGCTCTCTTTAACTGCCTCTGGGAAAATCTCAGCGTTTCTTCACCCCACCTCTTTATACCGGTTATCACAAAACGTGATTTCATTGTGATACTACGTTACGTACGTGTCACCGTATGCTCCCGAGATTCATTTTATTGCAGGTATTTACGGGAAAATAAGAAAGAAATATAATGCAACTTATGATAGTCATAGTCATAGTCATACTTTATTGATCCCAGGGGTAAATTGGTTTTCGTTACAGTTGCACCATGAATAATAAATCATAATAAAACCACAAATAGTTAAATAGTAGTATGTAAATTATGCCAGAAAATTATGAAATAAGTCCAGGACCAGCCTATCGGCACAGGGTGTCTGACCCTCCAAGGGAGGAGTTGTAAAGTTTGATAGCCACAGGCGGGAATGATTTCCTATGACGCTCTGTGTTTCATCTTGGAGGAATGAGTCTCTGGCTGAATGTACTCCTGTGCCCACCCAGTACATTATGTACTGGATAGAAGACATTGACCAAGATGACATGCAACTTAGACAGCATCCTCTTTTCAGACACCACCGTGAGAGTGTCCAGTTCCATCCCCACAACATCACTGGCCTTGCGAATGATTTTGTTGATTCTGTTGGTGTCTGCTACCCTCAGCCTGCTGCCACAGCACACAACAGCAAACATGATAGCACTGGCCACCACAGACTCGTAGAACATCCTCAGCATCGTCCGGAAGATGTTAAAGGACCTCAGTCTCATCAGGAAATAGAGACGGTTCTGACCCTTCTTGTAGACAGTCTCCGTGTTCTTTGATCAGTCCAGTTTATTGTCAGTTCGTATCCCCAGGTATTTGTAATCCTCCACCATGTCCACACTGACCCCCTGAATGGAAATAGGGGTCACCGGTACCTTAGCTCTCCTTAGGTCTACCACCAGCTCCTTAGTCTTTTTCACATTAAGCTCACACCATGTGACAAAGTTTCCTACAGTAGCCCTGTACTCAACCTCATCTCCCTTGCTGATGCATCCAACTATGGCACAGTCATCTGAAATTTTTTGAAGATGACAAGACTCTGTGCAGTAGTTGAAGTCCGAGGTGTAAATGGTGAAGAGAAAGGGAGACAAGACAGTCCTCTGTGGAGCCCCAGTGCTGCTGATCACTCTGTCGGACACACAGTGTTGCAAGCACACGTACTGTGGTCTGCCAGTCTGGTAATCGAGAATCCATGACACCAGGAAAGCCTCCACCTGCAGCGCTGTCAGGTTCTCCCCCAGCCGAGCAGGCTGGATGGTGTTGAACGCACTGGAGAAGTCAAAAAAACATGACCCTCACAGTGCTCGCTGGCTTGTCCAGGTGGGCATAAATTGTACATAACCAAAGATGATCACAAAACCAATATGCAAAAAAGACAACTTTTGCAAATAAACAGATAGATAGATAAATGAATGAATGAATGAATGAATGAGTGAATGAATAAATAAACAAACAAACAAACAACGCTGAGAACTTGGAGTCCTTGAAAGTGGGCCTGTAGGTTTTGGAATCAGTTCGGTGTTGGGGTAAGTGAAGTTATCCACACTGATAGTTACCGAAGAATCAGGAGCCTGCTGCTTGCAGGGTAACAACTCTTCCTGAACCTGGTGGCGTGGGGGCAGCGAGAAGAGAGCATGGCCTGCATGGTGGGGTCCTTGATGATACTTGCTGATTTCTTGTGGCAGCGCTATATGTAGATGTGCTCAATGGTGGGGAGGGTTTTGTCTGTGTCCACCATTTTTTGGTAGATCTCTCTATTCCTCAGCATTGGTACAATTACCCCCCACAGATGCAGTTTGACCGCTTTTGTTTCTTCCGGGTTCCATTTCGGCAGCCTCCTGACTCCAGATCATCCGGACTCTCCCTGTAATTCAATCCTCCAGTCACAGCGACACCTCGTGGAACGCTCTGCTCCCTCTACAGTTCAATGACGTAATGTCTATGGTATGACAACGGGAATTGGACGTAACATTCCCGGTGCTGTCTGACCAATGTCGTCACAACACTTGTACACAGATGCATCTGCGGTGAACGTTGCATCGAAATGCTGGCATCTATAAATTTGCTGATGATAGAAGCATTGTTGGCAGAATTTCAGCTGGTGACTAAAGGGCGTACAGGAGCGACGTAAACCATTTAGTCGAGTGGTGTCGTTGCAACAACCTTGCTCTCAACGTCGGCAAGACCAAAGGGCTGATTGTGGACTTCAGAAAGGATAAGGCGAGGGAACGCAAAACCAATCCTCATAGACGGATCAGAAGAGGAGAGAGTGAGCAATTTCAAGTTACTGGGTGTCAATATCTCAGAGGACCTGACCTGGACCCAACATATTGATGCAGCTATAAAGAAGGCAAGATAGCGGGTATATTTCATTCGGAGTTTGAGGAGATTTTGTTTGTCAAATAAAACACTTGAAAGCTTCTAAAAACGTACTGTTACAAATATACCGTGAAGAGCATTCTGACTGGCTGCATCACTGTCTGGTACGGGGAGGGCGGGGGGTGAGGGGGGCGGGGGAGGCGGTCGGATACTGCACAAGATCAAAATAAGTTGCAGAAATTTGTAAAGTTAGTCAGCTCTATCATGGTTTCCAGCCTCCGTAGTATCCAAGGCATCTTCAAGAAGCGGTGTATTAGAATGCATCGACCATGATTAAGAATCCCCGCCACCCAGGACATGCTCTCTTCATAAAGTTACCGTCGAGGAGGAGGTACAGAAGCCTGAAGGCACACACTCAGCGATTCAGGAACAGCTTCTTCCCCTCTGCCATCCGATTGCTAAATGGTCATTGAACCCATGAAAACTACCTCACTGCCTTTTTATTTCTGTTATCTTGCAGTACTTATTTTAACGTAACTATTTAATAGACGTATTGTATATGCCGGGGCATCAAAGGGTCTGGGGTGAAAGCAGGGGAGTGGGGATGACTGGAAGAATTGGATCAGCCTATGATTGAATGGCAGAACAGACTTGATGGGCCGAATGGCCTACTTCTGCTCCTATATCTTATAGTGTCATGTACTTAATGTAACTCCTTTTATTCTTTAAATTTATTTATCCTATATTTCATTGTATTGCTGCCGTAAAGTTAAAAAATTTCACGACGCACGTCGGTGATATGCAATCTGATTCTGATTATTGACCACCGACGTTCCATGCCGCCCTCTGGCACCGTCAGCTAGTTTCATTGGTGGCGGATGAGACACTTAATCTTAGGGATGTAGGTTCGATCCCCGTGTTGAGAGCAACTTTCTTTACTTCGAGTAGATTAAAACTACCACCGTGGATTCCGGTTAATTGTGCCATTGGATGATCGGGGCAGCCGCTTATTTGCAGCAACTCTTGAAGAACAAAAAAAAAAGTCCAGAAAATAGACGTGATTCCCTTTGTTTAAGTTAGGATAAGATAAAACCTTGTTTATACCGAAGGAAATTATTGTTGCAAGGTTGCTTAGTCAGAAATATCTGCTTTAAAATGCAAAATGTAAGCATTGAGGAAAGAAAAAAGAATATTGTGCATTGAACAGTAATAGTGCAACATACAGATGTGCAACGAAACCATATAGCTATGTACTTAAGGAGAAGGAGTTGTAGAATCTTCTAGTCACAGGGAGAAAGGATCTCCTGTGACGTTCAGTGGTGTTACTCGGTGGAATCAATCTGTTACTAAAGGCTCTCCTCTGTTTGTCCAGTATGTCATGGAGGGGGTGAGAGGGATTGTCCATAATGCTCCGTAGTTTCTGCAGCGGCCTCCTCTCAAACACAGCCACCAGGGAATCCAGCTCCACCCCCAGAACAGAACTATCCTTCATGACGAAATTATTGATTTTCTTGGCGTCAGTGTCCCACCCTGCTGCCCCAACAGTTTATAGAGTAGAGGAGAATGCTGCCCGCCAGTGAGTTGTATCAAATCTGCAGCATTGTACTGCCGACGTTGAATGACCGCAGCCTCCTCAGGAAATACAGTCGGCTCTGCTCCTTCTTGTACAGAGCCCCTGTAATTTTAGTTGAGTCCAGATTATTGTCCAGGTGAGCTCCCAGGTACTTGGACTCGCGGAGGACATCCACATCCGTTCCTTTGATGGAGGTGGGAATGCAGGGTGATTTCACCTTCCTGAAGTCCATTACCAACTCCTTTGTGTTAGTGATGTTGAGCGGCAGGTGATTCAGCCCACACCACTCAACACAGTTGTCCACCACTCTTCTGTACTCAGGCTCTTCTCCACGGCTGATACAGCCCACAACGGCCAAATCGTCCGAAAACTTCTGCAGGCGACAGGACTCCGAGTTGTATCTGAAGCCCGAGGTGTAGACAGTGAAGAGGAAGGGGGGCATGCTAGTCCCTGAGGTGCCCCTGTGCTGCTGACCACAGTATCTGATACACAGCTCTGCAATCTCACATTCTGTGGCCGTCTGGACAGGTAGTCTGTAATCCAGGACACTAGTGGAGCATCCACCTGCATCTCCGTGAGCTTCCTCCCTCGTAAAGCAGGTTGTATGGTGTTAAAAACACTGGAGAAATGAAAGAAATCAGCCACAGAGCTGCCTGGCTCATCCAGATGGGTGTACGCCCGTTGATGCAGGAAGATAATAGCGTCCTCGACTCCAATGTGTGGTTGGTAAGCAAACTGCAGGGGACCAGTGATGGGGTTGCGATGGTCCGGAGGTGTGTCAGGACCAGTGTTTCTAATGATTTCATCACATGTGTGGTCAGTGCCACTGGTCTATAGACACTGGGCGTGGTGGGGCATGTTCCTTGGGTGCTGGTACTAGGTAGGAAAACCTGCTTGTACTTAGCATATTTATACCTTGCATAATTTTGTATACCTCTATCAAATCTCCCTCAATCTCCTACGACTCAAGGAACAAAATCATAACCTACTAAACATCTCCCTATAACTCAGGTCTTCCAGACCCGGCAGCGTCCTTGTAAATTTTCTCTGCACTCTTTCAACCTTATTTACATCTTTCCTGCAGGTAGGTGACCAAAACTGTAGACTATACTCCAAATTAGGCCTCACCAATGTCTTATAGAACTTCAGTATAACATCCCATCTGCTGTACTCAATACTTTGATTTATGAAGGCCAAAAGCATTCTTAATGACATTAGTTACCTGTGCCGCTACTTTCAATGAACTATGGACCTGTCTTCCCAGATCCACTTATTCTACCACACTCCTCAGTACCCTACCGTTCACGGTGTTAGACCTACCCTGGTTGGTCATAACAAAGGTCAACACCTCGCACTTGTCTGCATTGAATTGCATCTATGATTTTCATCCCATTTTTCCAGTAGGTCCAGTTCCAGCTACAAGCCATGATAGCCTTCCACGCTGTCCACTGAACCCCCAGTCTGGAGTCATCACAAATTACCTGGCCCACTGAATAACTGAGGACAAATCCGTAGATACACTTGAAGCACGTGAGTGTGTGCGCGCGCGTGTGTTGTCTGCGTACGGGTGCGCGCGCTCAAAATGCGGAAATGCGTCAACGTTGATCTTTCTCCACAGATGGCTGAGTTCCTCCCGCATTTTCCGCGTTGTTCCAGATTCCAGCGTCTGCTGTCAAATGTGCCTCCTGTTTACACATCTCAGTCCGTTCATCCACAATGACACAGACAACAAATACAGAAACACTCCGATACCTTCTCACATTGGCACACAAACTCTGTCTCTCACACTCTGTCATGAGCCCTGCGAACCAGTGCGGCGAGCCTTAGAGCGCTGGGCTCCAAAGTTTCCTTGCAGGCAGTCACCGTAAAGACAGAAACACAACAGAGTCAGTGAAAAACCGCACACAGCACAGACCGACCAACAGTTATTGTGCAAAAGTCAGCAAACTATGCAAATACAAAAAGAGAAAAAATAATAAACAAGCAATAAATATCGAGAAGGTGAGATGAAGTGTCCTTGAAATTGAATCTTTCGGTTGTGGAATCGGTTCTGATTTACGGTTTACGGTTGTGGAGTACTAACTGTTCCTGAACCTGGTGATGTGGGCCTTGAGGTTCCTGTTACTTCTTCCTGATGGCAGCAGCGAGAAGAAAGCATGGATTCGATGGTGGGGTCGGGGGGTGGGGGTCCCTGATGATGGATGCTACTTCCCTGCCACAGGGCTCCTCGCAGGTGTGCTCACTGGAGGTAGGATTTTACCAGAGATGGTCTGGACTGTATCCAGTAACTTTTGTAGGGTTTCCATTCAAGGGGATTTTGTGGCTCCATACCAGGCTGTGATGCAACCAGTCAATATAGTCTCTCGGACGCATCTATAGGCTTTAGTCTGCTGTAGACTATATGCAAAGGGTACTGAATCAATTTTGCCCCCAACTTTGCGACAAGGATGCAAAGAAGTGAGGTCCTTTCGGAGCCCGGCTAGCTCAGTCGGTAGAGCATGAGACTCTTAATCTCAGGGTCGTGGGTTCGAGCCCCACGTTGGGCGTTCTTCTTTTGAACTTCTTCTGTCTACCTCTTTTTACCGGCTAGCTCCCCTCTATCCATCTTCTCCAGATGAAAGTTCTCGGCACAAAAACGTCGATTGTCAAATAGACAAAGTTAGATTAATTTACTTGCAGATATTTAAAGGAAAAT